>NW_009624889.1:11398-14880 GCF_000690535.1 Cariama cristata | reverse complement strand
CGCCAGCGCGGGCGTTGGTGTGTGGAGCGGCGGGGTGTTCGCAAGCGTTACTGTAGGTGTTTTGCCGGTGAGGAGTTGAGCAGCTCAGGGGCTGGCAGAGCTCCTCAGGAGCTGGCAGGGGAGTGGGACAGCTGTGAGCTGCCTTGTCTGCCGCTCTGTTCCCCTACTCTGTCTCTTGGACTCCAGCACCTTTGGTTTTTTGTAATATGGTATGATTCCAGGCAAGAGGATAGTTAAGGAAAACTCTTCAGCAGGCCCCTGAGCTCTGTGTTGCCCACCCTGGCAAGGCTGCTCTATTTATAGCTGGTGAGGCATGTCTCCATCTGGAAGGCATTCGTTACTAGGGCTGTCAAAATCGCTTTTGACTAACTTACAAAATATACGATGCCTTTAATTAGATGAGTAGAAAGGCAAACACTGCATTTAAGATCCAGGTTGGTAATTTATTCAAAGATGGCTGCAGCCTGATAAACTACACAAGAAGGTGTTACTGGTTCGACAGAAAATGTTCTGCTGATTGATCTCCCTCGATTCTTCATTTTGCAGGGGAAACAGGTTTGTGATTTTGAATATGAGTTACAATGCAACGATACAGTCAGCTTATCTATTTTGAGTGTTTTATGAACTGCGGTAACTAGCTGCAGTAACCTCAGCTGCTACAAATTAACTTATCTTCATTGGAGCCCAATGATTTCAGCAGTCCCTCCCATCCCCCTGAGATTAATAAAGAGTTATTTAAGGCTCTAATTGCCCCTTAATTTCTAAACAAGGAAATAAGATAGGGGAGGAGTACTGTCCTAATTTCTTTGACCTGACTTCCTTTTAGTCATACCTTGGGTCAGCTTTGAAGAACCAAACCTTTTCCCTGAACATTCCTCTTTGTGTGGACAGAAAAGCCTTAAAGATTGATAGCTGCCCCTATCTTCGCTGCTTTGATGTAATTACTTTGATTACGTTACTGGTTGCCTAGAGGCAGAAGAATAAGCTATCGTCCCTTCAAGGGCCCAGCGGAAGTTCAACCTCATTGGGTTTCTGTTTGTTCCCCAGTGTCTTCAGAGCTGGCTTTACCCCTGCAGATGCTACTGAAGAGTGCTGACTTGTGAGCAGACCAGATACAGAAAGGTGAAATGGGGAAAAACATTCTTCCAGCCTTCCTACTGCCTGTCTGCAGCTGGAATGTAAGTGTCTGCGCCTTTCCTGGCTATTGCAAACTGTAACACAATGATGTTTTCGGAGACTCTGTGGTACAAGGCACTATCTCTTCCCGTCTATTGAGTTTATTTACTCTCATTGCTACAGCATAGCCCTGGAGGGGGTTTTGAGATATTCCCTTGTTAGGATACGTATCACTTGTCTAAAAAAGTAATGAAATAATTCTGCAGGTGGCATCTTGCACAGAACAGCACTAAGCAGGTGTCTGGCCTGAGGGGTAATGGGAGAAGGGGAGGGATGCAGGCATAGTGGGTTTTGCTTTGGTGCTGTAATTAGGTACAGGAAGGAAGACGAGTGAAAGCCCATTGTTATTCTCTTCAGAGTTCAGTTTTGCTAGCGCAGCACAGCCTACGCTTCTGACTCACTGGTCTCTGCTGAGCAGAGGACTTCCTTCCAAACAGAGCTGCTTGACTCAAAGTCTGATCAGAGCAACCAGGAGCGTTTCTGGGGCTACTCAACAGGCAGCTGTCACCTCTTCTTTCTCACCTCTCACTTTGCCTCTGCACAGCTTGTCGTTCAATTTTATGAAGTAGGCAGTGAGGGAGGGAGGTCACCAGCCAGTGCTGACTTGTTTTTGGTAATCTATTGAGCTTTCAAAGGCATCTGAAATAGCAACATCAAAATTAGAAGGTCTAAGATCACATATGTGTAGGTCAGCCAAACTGGCAACACTTGCACCGTGCCCTGTTTGGTTCAGCAAGAGGTATTTTTGCAACATTGTAAAGGTAACTGCTATCCGGAGCTGGCTGCCTGTCTGTCAGGAGAGCAAGAGCAGGTTAACCTATGCGCAGGAGGGTGATGCTGTGAAAGGGAACAGCTGTGCCCCTGTAAGCATACAGTATCTGTGACTTCAAATCCCTTCTGTGCGGAGGACAATTTCAATGTGGGCATGTCTAGCAGGTTAGCATATCATCTCCCTTGTCAGAAAGAAGATTTTCTACCTGACACATCTTAAAGTGTCATTTGGGGGCCTCCTGCGCCTTGAAAGTAGTTGTCTTGATGCCAGGAGGTGATCTACAACTGATGTAATTGGTCCACTGACGTACAGAGCAATGCCAATTTGTATCAACTGAGTATCTATCTGACAGCTCATATGATTTTTGTCAAATTTTACCTGAACTTGTAGTTAATAAGAAGTGGAGGTACCTCTAAGCTGTCATCACAGGCTCGATGACTGGAGCAACAGTACGATGGGGATGGTGTGATGTATTTTCCTAGAGGAATTTTCCATCCTGCTTCCTGTGGCAGGAATTCTTATCTGTACATTGTGAACAGCAAAACAGAGAGGCTTGCTCAGTCTTTAATGTGAAATTCACTTATTTAGTATCATAATTAGCTATATCTGTGGGGTTGATTCTTCTCACACCTACTGTAGAAACTGGGAGTCATACACTGAGCTGCAGCACTGTGGTTCAAAACCATCATGTTTCAGCACAGGGTAAGCCAAACTGAATGTCAAGTGTCTGATTTCAAGCTGTTAAAACAGAGAGGCTGTACTGAAGAAAATGCGCCATTCCCTAATAGGACTGGACAAGGCTTTGTAAGATTGATTATTGGAATGATCTGAAATTCCACCTGCTCCAGGGAATTGCAGAACTGATTATGATACAGCAATAATACCTCCTCACCAGAGGTCTGAGAGTGCTCTATGAATATTCATTATGCCTCTAGTGTGATAGGTGAGAATAACTGTGTTTCAAAAAGGGAAAACCAGTGGACAAGGTGATTATATGACAGACAAAGGGTGGGTTTCCCACAATGAACCCCAATCCTTTGATGTAATCCTTTATTCTGAAGAGTTTCAGCTCAGCACAATGTGGGGTAAGGGTAGTTTTGTCTCCTTGGGGCACACTTTAGACTGCATTGATAGATATTTTGTAGGCTGTGTTTGTGAAAAGGGATTGGTCTAAATCAGAATTGAGAAGGGAACTTGGGTAGTTATATTTATTGTGGTTATTATCCTGAACACAAAATTGAATGCCATATATTTTAAGTAGTGCAGTCATATTGCTATGCTGGAACTTTCCTTTTGATATTGTATTTTGGGTGGCTAAGCAACTCCCTTTAGAATGATTTTCTCGTTAGCACACAGAATATTTTGTCTACCAAGAAGGATTACCTTGGACTTGGTAGCAGATATTTCTTTGGGCAAAAAGTTTTAGCTATGTGCACTATTGAACAGGGACCTTGTGACTTGTCTGTTCAACCATGCTGGTGTTTTGAGGCTTGCCACATACAGTTCATCAAAGCCCTTTAAAAAGGCAAGGGGG
>NW_009624889.1:0-11366 GCF_000690535.1 Cariama cristata | reverse complement strand
TGCTTAAATACATATTGAGAGAATTGGTTGCCTCAAGGCATTAAGTAGAGAATGTGGAGTTGAGCTAAGGGGGGTTGAGTAACTTCATTGACTACTAGCAATGCTCAGTATGTTACTATGTTTGTATGTGATGTGTGTAATTTTGTTAAGGTTATGAATGTCAGATCTCGTGCTTTGGCCTCTGACTTTGCAATGTGGTGCCTTGCAAATGGATGGAGTGATAACAATGAATATCAGCAATTCTGACGTGGCCCTGCAGAACTTTTTGCTTTTGTTTGGTTGTGGGGAGACGACTTCTGATAAGAAAGAAACAGAGCAGGAAAATGAGGAAGACGAGAGTCTTTGCCCCACAAAATGATGGTGGAAAAATCCTGTAGTAAGACTTTTTCAGCTCCCCCCCCCCTTCCCTGAAGGAGCTGGAAGGACCTGAGGAACAAATTCTTAAATTGATTTGGTCTCCTAATACCTCTGAGAGGATCTGGGCCAGAATGTTTTAGTGCTGGTAGAAGCAGCTGATGAAATAACCTGAGATGTGTAATTCAAAATCAGATTCTCAGATGCACAAGTGTTCTTCTGAAGTAAACTAAACAACCAGAAATCATTTGTAAGAAAGTCTAAAACAAGATTACGGGAATTGTGTGATTTGGGAAAGTGACCAAAACATTAGTTTTTTTCTGAAGAGTGGGGTGTCAGAGAATCTTAGGAGGAAAACTGTCAGCTCTGACAGAAAGAAAAGTAGTGCATTTACTAACATGGAAGCCTGGGGTTTATGCTGTATTGTGTATTCAGTCACTGATAAGGAAGAGTCTGAATCAAGCAAACCAATGTTATTAACTAGGCATATTTTAAAGACTTATTTCCAGCAGTATTGACTAGGCATATTTTAAAGACTTTTTCCAGCAGTGTTAATAGGCACAGGTATATACCAGCTGCTCCCAACCAATATGTCTCTTTGGGGAAAATCCTCAGCTGGTGCAAAGTAAGAACCATGTCCTCCAAGGAACCAGCGCTGGATTTCAGTAGCCTGTAGCCAATGAACCCATTCCTGGGCCACTCTCAAGAATGGGGTATATCTGTCTACTATAATCAATGTCCCCTCAGCTTTCTCGCTGCTCCTGCAGGGGAGTAGAAATTTAGTACTGGTTAGTACCAGCAATAGACTGCAACTATCTTGTATATGCTGAGTTTTTACACTGGCCAGCAAATATTGGATGAGATACCAAGGCGTCTGTCCCTTGCCCCTTTTTCACCTACTCCTTGTCACAAATGAGCCCTTGGCATAGAAGCTCAGTTGGGAGCTGTGCTGCTCTTTACTCTGCTTGTTCATCTCCAGGGGCAGGAGGTTAATTTGGGTAGCCAAGAGAATAAACACAAACTCATGGACGTATATGAAGAGCTATTCTGGCACTGGAAATACGCTAGCTGCTGTCAGTGCTTTTTCTTGCTGTTCCTTTCACTGTGTTTCCAGTTTGCAGGGCATGAAATTCAGCAGGTATGAAAGACTGTTACTGTGGGGTGGGGAGAGCGTTCATGGAGCAGGTGGGAAGCTGAGCACCCACAACCCTCATGACACACAGTGTCTTCCCCCAGCTGAAATGGCTTGTTGGCCATATGCTTGTACTTGGCTACCGTACAAAATGGCTGAAAGGCAGTCACAGAGAAGAGATAACAAGCCTGTAGAGATATGGAAAGGAGGATGGGTACATCTAATACAACTTTACATTAGGTACAACTAATAAAGCCTTCTGAAAAATTGATTTAACTCCTGCTATACCACTTTTGTTCCTCTAAATCCTCATAAAGTATCCATTTTCTAGCAGTATTCATGTCACTGCTCCCTGGAGATAAATGCAAAATTTCTCTAATGTGCCCTGTACATCAGATGACTTGAGCCAGTAATGAGGGCTAGACTTTTATTCCTTTTTTTCCCAGACATTGTCAGGAATTGGGATTTTAGGCTGCAAAGTAAATGTTTGGAGTACATCAGATCCCTCAACCAGGCAGCACTGGAATAAAGCATCAGGTATCAGCTCTGCTAGGAACTTCCTTTGTGATCCTGAGCAACTTAAATCCAGATTTATAAAACTGCTTCAGAGACGTTTCTGTCTTCTGTGGCTTTCAATGAGGTTATGGTGCCTATAGAGTTTTTTTGTATTTTGGGGCATGAACTCTTTGATTATCAAATTCAAGAGATCAGTGGCAGTTCAGAGCCAAAGTAGTTTTATGGCCGTGGGCTTTAGTCTGTCTATACTTACTTTATATGTAAAATGGACTTTATAATCTTCCACTCCTCCCACTCATCACACCTGTAATCCTCTGACCTGTTAGGCCTGGCATTTCTTTCGGAGAGCAATTGTTTCTATTGATCCAAGGGTCCTTTCTCAGCAGTTTAACAGTGAAAAAGGCCTTATTGTGATGACAATTGAGTCTTCAGTACTATAAGGTACCCTGCGCCATGCAGCACAGATGCTCGCAGGTCCTGTGGTGTGGCAGGAGCATCTGAAGGCTTGGCAACCACAATATCCTCACACAGAAAAGCTTGTCAGACCAATGCAATTAGGAGGTAAGTTTTTCATGACATGGATAGAAACAGTCTTTGGGTAGAAGAGACTTTTTAAAGGGAAGTTGTGTGGGATTGGGATATCACTATTATGTAACTTAATATATTGCAGCAGCATGACTCTCCAGTTCTGTAACATCTCTCTGCTGGTTACAACACTTTATTACCCTGTGGATGCCAGGATTTGGAGATAGGGTTTTATTGATTGCTATTACAGCAAGCTGATGTTCAGCCAGTTGAAAGTGATTTCAAAGGAAGCTCATTTTGCTGATGCGTGGGGTTTTTTTTGCCTTAAATCTGGTCTTGGTCTGGTGTGCTCATGATAGGCTTGAACACTGCAAGAAACCTTTGTATCAAGTTGGCTGGTGTCAAGGAATTAACATAAATAATGCTATGACAGTAGATGGGGGAATCTGGCATGAGGTATTGCATCAAGTACTGGAAAAGGCAGGCAGAAGGGTTGACATTGCAATTTTTGCATTTTCAAAGTGAACTTGAGTTAGAACATGACACAAATAGAATCAAATCCATGGAGCAGAGCATTCATGGTAGCGTGGGGAGGAGCAGGAGCTGAATCCTGAAGCTTTTAATGAGTCAAGGCTACTGCTGAGCTCATGAGAGTATAACAGCAGGATGGGTCAATTGCTGTAAGTCCTCTGCATGCGAAATACAGTTCAGAATTTGAGCAAATAGAAGAAAGTTAAGTGCTGGTGAACATTTCTTCTGCTGTCATTATTAAATTGTGTTGCAGAACGTGAGATTTAAACACTAGACAAAAAACCTCCCCACCATCACACACTGCCAAATTCAGAACTTGCCAGGCTTTCTAGTTAGTCATAGTAATCTTTGAAATCCAAGTGCCTTTAGTATGAGTTTGCAAATCATATGAAACAGTACCTCTGACAAGTGTCACAAAATGGAAGAGTTTTTTTAAATGGTAGATCTGTTTTTCTCAAATTCTCAGTCTTTCTTATTTGCTCTCATGAGGCAGGGAAGCAAATATAAAGTGAGGAAAGAATAGGATTTTTTTTCCTCTGAGAACACGTTTCTGGCTGCAAATTAAAAGGATATCTATTTTTAGATTGTCAGTTTTGTTTCAGCACATTGTGGTGCTACATATGAAATGCAGAGTTGACCTCTAGATGTGGATCTAGATTTAGATTTTCACCGAGTTCATTGGAGAACAGGAGGGAACACTGATGTTTTCCAGGGAAAAATTAATTTTCTTCAACTTGAAATCTTGCAAGACTACTGAAGTTTCATGTCTCTTTCTGCTCAAGAAAAGTAGGAAAAATCACATAGGAAGCATAAGTGGGAAGTCAAAAAAAAAAAGCTAAGGGTAAAATACTAATACAAAACCTTTTGGCAGCCCTAAAATCTCTCCACTACACTCTGGTCTGAATCCAGAGTCCTGATGGACATCACCTTTGAAAGTAACAATATTTTTGAATAATTGGTTCCTTTGGGGTTTGCAAAATTGGGGTTGAAATGATGCAGAGAAGCCCTTGAAATTAAATTTTCAAGCTCTATTCAGGTCTACATGTTAGGAAAGCCAACTGCATTTGTAAAGAAATTGCCCTGAGCCAAAGAAGTGTGAATAAGCCTGCTTCAGTCTGATTTATAAAAGCATAAGTGGAACCTGATTTCATGCTGAGCTGTTTGCTTGTGGGAGGTGCTGTGGAGTTGCAACAGTTTTCCCTGGGGCCAACAGGACTTCAGGAGGTGCTGGAAGTTGTCTTCAGCTCAAGTCAAGGGACACTGGAGAAGCTAAATGTGTGTTTGCTTTCTTATTGAGTGGCTTCACTCCAGCTGGGGAGACAATATCATCCAGAGACTGTATGGAAAAGCTAGTGTGGGTCATGTTACCTATTCTCTTACCTGTTTCCTGTGACTGTCTTCCTATTAATATCAGTAAATTTTGCCTCTGATTTCAGTGACAGCAGGTTCAGCCTGTGTTTGACCTGGGACCCTAGAGGGGACAGTAGTGTCACTTGTATTCCTTTGTCTTGGTTTCCCTGTGTGTGCAATAGGGCTTAAATATACTTTTATGCCGTCTCCTGAAGTATACGGTTATCTGGTATACAAATGGTAAAATGGACAATTAATCTAATTATATAGGAGTGTTGCCTAATTAAATGATTATATCTCTTCTAAAGACGGAGTATTTACATTAATATGAAAGAAAAGCTGGATTGAATATCCAAAAAGTCTGAGCTCAGTAAATGGCTATAGGGTATTTGCACACATGTACTTTCTAAAGGCAATCTTTAGTATTTTAAAAAAAAATCGTTGGCCATGTGGGACAAGGAATGGAGGAGAAGCAAGAACATATGTGTTTCCACCCCAGAGACAGAACTCCTGCTCTCTGCTCCAACAGGCTTGCTGCCAAAACAGCTCGGCTGATCTACGTTTTATCTGCAATGCATCAATAGTTTGTGCAGCCCTTTTTTGGCACTATTCTGATTGCCTGTGCATAGATGCAACCTCACCAGCCTGCCCCAACAAAATGCTGCGTTCGTTTGTAACTCTTGGATTGCTGTGTCCACCAACTGATGCTTTCCTGTGCTGAAATTGCTGTGTTCTAGAAAAAACAACGGGCAGGCATCTTTATCTGAAGGGAAACTTTTTGTGTTGAGGTTATATGAAAATTACAGTAGCTATGAGGAGACACTGTTCATTTGTAGAAGTATTTTTAAGATACAGCACAGAAAGGGAAAAATGAAAGGCTACCTAGCACATCGAGAAGTCCTTGAATTGCTCTGCAGAGCAATGGCATGTTTTACTTAGTTTGCAGGGATAAATGTAAATCTTTGGTTGCTGCTTCCTTGCACTCAAATCTGCTGCCATTTGAATGCTTTGTTCTCATCTGTTTTACATAAGGTATGTGTGCATTGCTGTTGAGAGATGTGACTGCAGCAGTGTGTGGAACCACCCAGATAAGCTTGATTTTTAGGGTAGGTTGGCTGTGGGGATTGATGAAACTGCAGCATGAGGACTTAGGGTAAATGTTGGCAGTAGGAAATCCTAAGGCAGGTTTGTCTGATACCCTGTATCTTGTGTCATAATTTATGCTGCTGCAGAGACCACCCTGGCTGCCTTTTATGTGCCACCGCACTAATATTAAAACTGTGTGATAAATAAAGAGACAATAAAGAAAAAGTTTCTGTGTATAGGTCTTCATAGCTTGTGGTGGGCACCAGGCAGAGCTCAGTGCAAATGCCATGGGCTTCATCAAGACTGTTTTCAGGCGTACATGAGATATAAGAGGCCTAGACTTCATTTCAACTACATAGCGATATGGAAAAACAATTTAGAGAAGCTGATACTGGAGCTGAAGTAAAATTGGGAAGACTTTTGTCCACTAGCTCATCAGGGTTAAATTTGCTAATAGATATTAATGCCTAATTACAACGTTTTGCATAAACCAGAAAGCAAGTGTGTGTTCAGCTGTTCCCCTATAAAACAAAAAGGAATTGAACCCTGGTAGGCTTTCAGTTGCTAACACCAAACAGTGTAGCTCTCTGCTTGATCTGAGTGGCTTTGTGAAGAGCCTGGAAGCTGTTGAACTGTGTTTAGGTAGCTGAGCTGCTTCTTCCCACCCTGCCAAGGTTATGATGAGGTTATAGAGAACTGAGAGTTTCAGAGCAGCACTTGGGGTGTGATGTGAGAAAATCAGATTGCCCTAGTGCTGCACAGGTCTGTTCCAAAGGCAATTTCATGTCATCCCAGGGATTTGACTGAGATGCTTAGGGATGTATTAAGGTATTAGACTGTTTATACATAGCAGAAAGGGGGGTGCTCAGAGAGGATGTTGGCTTTGGCTTTACTGTTAAGAGGTGACACAACCCCACACATGGAGCAGAAGAATGGGTTGCATCTTGGTCTGTCATTGACCTGCTGTGGGAGTTTAGGTGAAATGGGGGAATATTAAACTAGTGTTGAAATCTGAGATTAAAATGGCATTGCTTGTAAGATGATAGAGCTCATGGAACTTGTGTTGTTAACCAAGAAATTACTAAAGGTTTAGTGACAGGGAAACTAGGAGCTGGTTGAATAAAGAATTGTGCCAGAACAAGGTAGTCCAGACTGGAACTTTGTATCAACTTATGAAATGAGCTTTGAATTTCAGGTCTAGCTTGTTTAAGATGCATTGTAACCTATAGTCAGGTGAACAGACAGATATAGGCATGATCTCCAGGGTCATGGAGTTTGTGCAGATTATAGCCCACTGCCAAATTCCCTGGGTTTTGTAAGATGCCTCTTTAATAGGTGGACACAGTATATAATTTACTGTGGCATTTTATGAATCTGGTTATTTTATAGCACAGATTAAAAAAGGAGATAAAAACACAGGCACGTAGTAATCGAAAGTCTCTTGGGTGTATAAAATGAGAAATGCTTTGTGTATGCTAATGTTTGAGGTTCCTGGACACATCACTGATACTTTTCCTGACCTCCCAGGTAGTGTTTATCATAAAGATTGTGGCTGTGATCAGCAGTCTCTGTCAATCTGGAGGAAAAACAGGTAGGTTTTTGGCGAGTGTCTTGCATGCTAATTCTGTGCCCTTTTTTGGATCCATTTATCTGAATAAATGGACAATTTCATGGCCATTCATGAGTTCAGCCATAAAGCACTTGAGCAACTCTAGATGAGAAATCAAGGCTAAGCGAGTCCTGTTTTTTTAAAAGGTACCAAGTGATAAAGGTAGTAAGACTACCGGGAAAAGGCTGCAGGAATTAGTTGCCTGTGTGGTTTTGTAAGTTCAGTGAAATAACTGATGGTATACCTAGACGCATACATGAGCTCTTAAGCCAAGATTTATTGAAGGCTTTTGCTATCCAACAGATACTTTGAACCAGAGTAGAAAAGTCTTCAGCTGACAGTCCCAATCCAACCAATGCACCTCTTCTGGCTCTTGCAAAACTCAGTGTCCTTTCAGAAAATTTACTGCATTTAGTGTAAAGACAGTTTTACTTAAAAAGAAACAGCCAAATCGTGGAGGCTGTAGAGGTAGGAAAGATTAATATCAAAGAAAGGCCCTAACCAATATTGTTTCCCTTTGCCGAAGGCTGAGTAATTTGCAGTTAGATGAATCTGTAATGAATTAGGCTCATTTAATAGAATCTGCAGAAAGCCCAGAATCTAAGTGCCGTATTCAATGTCTAGGGTGACTTGGAAACAATTACGTATAATCTGTACCTAAAATACTAGGGGCATATCTCAAGGTGGTGTAAATCAGTCCTGATGTAGATACGTCTCTACTTCATAGCATGAAGCCTTTGAAACTTCCTTTTTGGATTTTAAGTCTGGATATTTTTCTTGCGTGTTCCTGGTCAAGCATGACAGTGGTATTTTCAAAATGCTACTTGATGAACAAGTGAACCATTCACTTACAACCTTCCCATGAAAACATTCCATGGTTTCCTTACCGGTGCAGCTCCTTGATCTTCAGAACTCTTGAGCATTTCAAAGCCAAGCTGAAATAAATGGCAAAGGACCCTGAAGATCAAAAATGTTTAAGGCTATTAAGATTTATAACGTAATGCTGTAAAAAAAACCTCATGTGCTTTTTTGCACAGTTAGCATTTTTCCTGACTGGAAGACTTAATGACTGACTTGAAGGTTGTTCATTAGGTATCTCTGGAGATGGAAGAAACAATAACAGAGATTTAACAAGATTTTTTTTTTTTAAAAAAAGGCAGCAATAAATTTGAACATTGTCTAGATTTCAACTATCATATATTGTGGAGATAATGGCATATTAATGCACAAATCAATATACAGAATTAAAGCCAAATTCCCAGTTAGGCTTCTCAAAGCTCTGGGAACCTTAAGCCTATTTTTATTCTCTTCTTAGAGAGAGAGTAAGACCTAGTGGAAGGAGGATGTTGAAAGTCCTGCTGGTGTGGATTCTCTCATACTTAGCAAATAATTCTGTTTTCCTCAGAATTATGTCAGGAAATAAGCATTTTGTCCACACACAGATACGGCAATGAAAATTGTGACCTCCTGTATTCAGAGCCTTAGCTTGCCACACAAATCATTTTCAGATTGATGCTGGCAGCAGAGTGTCATTTAGCTCTCATTTGATTAAATGGAGCACATCTGAGCAAGACGTGAAGCAGCTTTAATAAGAATCGGTGGAGAACAGTGTCTTCATGCATGGCTTCTAATCCCCTCTTATGCTGAAAGCAGTTCATGTTGGGCCACGATGTCCATTTTTGGCAATACGGCTCATCATTGCTCTAAGTGTGTAACTGTTTGCTCCTCTGTTTTGTCCCTAAGTGGGAGCAAAGGAGGTAAAGTGAGGGACCAGACAGTAGATGGAAATTATGCAAGCTTTGTCTAGCCTCAAAGCACCAAAATGGCATAAGCAGCTGTTGTACAAGTGGTCTGTCTTGAGCTGCTTGCACGATACCTGGTTATGTGCTTTGCTGTTGTTTTTGACATGACATGCTTCTAGAAAACAAGGGCACTGTTTAATCCATTGGAAATTTGCCCCTGTATGTATGAAAACCATATCAAACATCTGCATCACATGTTTAGGCTTTTGGAGATGCAGCAGTGCCTTGAATATATATTAGAGAATGGGTCTTTCTAGTTCAAGCATGTCTCATTCTTCTGTCTGTCTATCCATCTCACTGAGAGGTGCAGTTAAGCGGTGGACATAGTTGTGTAGTTAATGGAGGACTGGTGATCTGGGCAGCCCTGAGACCAGTTCCTAGTTTGGCTTCAGCTTTGTGAGATTGAGAAGTGTGTCTCTGACTTTGAGCCATCTGTACCACTCCTACTTGGTACAAGCTTTTGTCCTTTACCTGAGCAAGGAAAGTATCCATCAGATGGGACAAGCCCAGGCCTGTGAAAGAAATCCTGAATAAGCTGGGTTTGGGAAACAGATTCCTTGCCTAGAGCTTCCCTTCTCCTACCACAAACCAGCACACCATTTACTTATTTCTGGTTTTCAGTCTCTGCCACAAAAAATAGCCTTACTCCACTGTTACCTCATTTGCACTGGAATTCATTAGAGAATGCAGTCACCTGTGTGCTAAGCTGCCTGTTGCATGCATTTCTGGAGCTCCCCAAGCCTAGCTTATTCTTGCTTTGGGGCTTTCCGTGATTGTTAGTTCTATTTCTCAGTTTGATGCCTTTAACTGTAGAGAAGTTTAAATTGTAACAGTAGATGGCACTCTATCAATCCTTCTCGCAGCACGTTGTGCTGGTGGTAGAAGGACCTGGAAGCAGAAATGTGTTGGTTTTTTTTAGATGCTAGAAAAGGGGTGCTAGGAAAGAGGTGCAAGTAGGCTGTGAGGAACTGCCCAAGGCTCTGCTGTCTCTGCTGTCACATGGATGACAAGCTAGGTCTGCTTTGGTAGAATACCAGTAACAGGGACCAATATCGTCATGCTCAAAATAGTCTTTTGCTTTCTGTGTACTGTGTCTTTGTGCTCCGTCTGCTCCTCTGGGCAGGGCAGCGAGTTTAACAGCCCTCAACAGTGCGGTCTGCTCACGTTATCGGTCTGTACAGGTGCTGTGGCTGTCTACAGCACTTCCACACAAGGTCGTTCCTCCAGGACAGCTACCTTGCGCGAGGCAGAATTGGTGCAGCATATTGTCCCCAAGATTTATATTGTGCTATTTCAAGAAGATTCTTGGTCTGGCTCTTTGTTTTGTTGTGTGTTTTTTTTTTTTTTTTCTTCCCTTAGAATAAATAAAGCCTTTCAAACTGAACCATATGTTTTTCCTTTGTGCCCATAAAATGTAATCCATCTTCATCTTATGTGAAATAGACCCTGCCCTTTCAGCCCATTGTTAATGATTTCCCATTTGTTTTTTGTAGCAATCCCAAAAATGGACTTGTACTTCATTGTGCAAGCCTGTGTACAACACCCTCAGCATGCATTTTACATCTAAGCCTCTTTCTCTGCTGATTCTGCATTGTTCTCAGCCATGTATCATAGGTGTATAACTGAAAAACTCTATAGTGGAATCAGGTGTGATGAATTAATCAGCCCTGTTTGTTTTCTTAAAGTTAGCAACACTGTTCTCTGAAAAAAACACCAAGTTAGCATCACTGCACTGGCCTTAACTATTGGTAAAGGAAAAGCTGATTATAAATGGGATGGTTGGTTAAACTCTAACTCTTCTTTAGCATCTTTTAAAACTCTCTTGGAGGTTCTCAGTCCTGTCTTTACACTGAGTTTTCATTTGCTATATAGAAAAGGAGCTCTTCAGGGAATCTTTAAATAACTATTTATGGCAACAGTTTTCTCTGTCTGTCACCACTTCCTTGTGAAAATGCTACAAATGGGAGAAATCTCTTACCTTAGCTAAATTTCAGAGATTTCAGATAATCAGGTAAAATTGTAGATACTGGTATTCTGTTTTCTTGTCAAGAAGATGCTTTTAATAAGCAAACTGGTGAAATACCTGGGATGAGAGATTTCCCGAGGGTTGAAATAGTAATTTGCAAAGATTTCTCAGCTGAGGCAAACTGGCATCAGTGACACTTCTCATTGGAAGGTGAGAGAGTATTATGGGGTTTCTGCCACATGTTTTGGAGCTTATTTGCACACTCTCAAGGGGTAGCCAGGAAAAATTCCTCTGGGAGATTAAAAAGCTGAAGGTAGTAGAAATCAAGCCAAAGTCTGCTCTGCAAGGTGATAATCTATAGTCATCTGGCCTGAGGAACAGAATTCAGTTAATGGGAACAGAAGCTTTCCTCATAAGTGATAGTCAGTGACCTTCAACGACAGAATGAAGGTAATGTTATGACCAAGCATTTTATTAGCACTGTTCCAAGCTGCT
>NW_009624888.1:42890-49229 GCF_000690535.1 Cariama cristata | reverse complement strand
AAGGTCCTTTCCAACCTAAATGATTCTGCGATTCCATAAACCTAAACCCCGCCGTGCTCCACAGCTCCGCCTGGGCTCCCCGGGCCGTGCCACCGTACCCCTTCCCAGCGAGGGGGGGGATCAGCCGTGAACCGGTGCTGTCCGCCATCACAAGCTCAACCTTTGGACATGCATCGATTCCTCCCTCCAGGATGCGGGCAAACAGGCTGCCTGTTGCCGACGTGGTCAGACGCTGCCGATAGCTCCCCACAGCTCGCCTGCAACCTCGAAACGCTCCCCTTGGGAACTGTGTCACTTGAGCATTTATTTGCTCATCCGTTTCCCGTTCCTTTAGCGTTCTCCGGTCTGCTGCCCACACCATGCACGGCTCTGGCAGATGAGATGAGTCCCTGTCGCTGCCGCTGCCTTCCCCTTCTTTATATCAGTGTGCTTTAATGCTTTAACTTTGGGCTGTTCATGCAAATCCTTTCCATTAAAAAAAAAAAAAAGAAAGCCAGAGAACCCAGAAGAGACCCCAGACTGTGCCTCTGGAAACTCACCCCTGGCGGTAGAATCCCGTTTCCTGAGTCGAAGCCAATTTTCTCTCCATTGTACCACTTTTCCACAGTTTCATCCCGTAATTGCTAATACGGAGCTTTTCATACATGCTTTGAAAACAAACCATACGACACTGCATCTCTTTTATCCTCCAAGCAGGATGAAAACCAACCACCTCTCGGATATTGAGAATAAATTTTTAGTTTATCAGTCTAAACCAAGACCACAAGTCCACAGTTTCTCCTGTATTCCCCATCGCTTCCCAGACAACACTTGTGCCCCCCCAGCACCAATTCCAAATTCTTTCCTTTGTCTCAGAAAGTTGCATGTACCCCCCTTCAGAAGGACAGAGCAGAACAAAAGCATCACTTCACATTTCTCATAAGCTAAATAACACTTTTTGTGGTCCTTCAAGTTCACCCTTCCCTAAATCCTCTGTTTGCGTATGCTTTCCCTATCTTAGCTTCAACCACACCCCTGGGAACACTTCCCAAGACTCCATTTCTCATTGCATGACCAGGAATATTTCCCTTTCCATCACTTACTATCTCCTTGAGGTCTTGTAGGTTGACATCATACCTCTGTCCCTCCATCCCTCTTCTCTCCCTTAACGCATCCAGTACCCCCCCCGAGCCCAGGACCGCTTTGGTGAAACACGAGATCGCTGACACCAGACGATGCTGATGGGAACGGTGATTACAGGGATGCGCTTGTATTGCTGACCGCGTCGGAGTTTGTGGGTTACTGATGGAAGCAAAAGCAACTATGAAAACAGGACACAGAGGACTGCAGCCGTGCTCACGTTTTGCAATGTGTGTTTTTTGGAAGGTGTCACGCTGGCATCGCCCGTGAGCCAAACCACCTCTCTACCCACATAAAAGCAGCCCCAGGAGCAGCACTCCCCTGGAGTCCCCATCCATCTTGCTGTCTCCCAGTACACTCCCTCCTCCCCTCTCCCGGAGAAATGGTCTTCAAAGGGGAGAAGGATTTTTCATCTCAGTGACCACCTCAGTCCCTGGCCTCCGCTCAAAAGCAGCCAATTATGCCAACAAAAGCCCGCGTTACAACACAAGCCCCTCGCTACCCGGCTCATTGTTGTAAGGAGACGCTCGCTAAAATCCATTTTTTTCCCCCCACACCCTGTGAACGTGGGTGAAACTCTCCCCACGCCCAGCCTCTCTGCAGGGACATCTTTGTCTCTCTGCAGGCTCTTTGGCTCATCCCCATCCTCATCCGCAAAGCCCGAGTCCTTTCCGGAGCTGCCCTCCATCCTCTTCCTCCTTTGTGAAAACAGAATCAAAATAACTGTTTAACAAATCAGCCATTACCTTCTCTCATGTCACCAATTCCCCGCTATCATTTCGTAATTGGCCAATTTTCTCTTTTACCTTCTCTCTGCTCTGAATACGTCTCGGGAAGCTCTGATTGTGTGTTAAAATATCCTCCCTAATTCACTGCTCAATATCTCTTTCTGCTCTTCTAATTGCCCTTTTAACTTGCTTCTAATTTTTTTATAAATCTCCTAATCCTCTTCCTGCACAAGTTGTTTACACGCACTGGAGAATGTATATGTATTAGCAGATGTTCCTGGGTAAATAATGCACAAAAGAATATTACTGCTTCAACGCAAGCTGCAATTACTGCTTTCCTCCGAATAAGCCCTGTTTAACCCTCCTATTTAGGGCACACGCCCCTGCTCTCACTGCACATCTCCAGGCTATTTCACTCCTGCTGCAGAACATTAACACCACCAGCTCCACCACGGCTCCCTCGCTATCTTCTGGGAAAAAAAAGAATTAAAAAAAAAAAAAAGAAAATCAAAGGATAAAGGGAACGGTACACTTATGTTCCAACAAATCTTTTTTTTTTTTTTTTTCAGGAACACAGCTAGAAGAAATGAAACAAAATAGGTACATGACTCGAACACAGCGGCACAACCCCAAGTAATAAACAAATTTGATAGTCTTGGTGCTTTTGATTTATGGACAGCTTACCGCGCTGCCCACTCTCAGGGAGTCGGTTGTCAAAGCCCTTGTGCTGCAGGCAGGCAGAGGGTCAGGCAGGTGTCGTTTGCCATCCGCTTTGCAAAAGGCTTCCTAAAAATCACTAAAAATTTCCTTTCTCTTTTCCATTTCTTCTCTCAATTTGTTTGCGGTTTCCCTCTCGCAAAACACTGTGGTACCCGCCAGATGCTTTGAATTCTGTGTTTTCCAGCTAAAGGGTGATGCTAAATCATAGGTTTAAAGTTACGCATCTCATTCCGATGAAAAGACTCGGGTCATCACCCAGGGAAAGCAACCCTGGGTCCAGGGAGAAGTCAGTGTTGTACAATCCAACCCTTGATCTCGCTCGGCAACGAAAGGCATCGCGGGTACCGGGAAGCTCTGGGAGATAGGGGCTATTTTGTACCTACAGCCAACACTTACAGAGGCACCAATCCAAATATCAAATTGTGATTAACAATAATGTTCTGGCCACTAGAACATCTCTGGACATCACATCCGTGTCTGTCACCTCCATCCTGCCAAACCCAGGTCCTGCTACACCCCGTCAGGCTGCCGAGCATCGCACCTGCCTGTGGCCGCCTGCCTCAACCTGCCTGGGGGACAAAAGATTAAAAAAAAAAATAAATATGGAGAGGGAGGAAAACCAAAATCAGATGGAAACAGTAAAAGCTCACCTCCTGCTTTTCAGAGGCTGCTCTGCCACACAGGGTCAAAAGCAAAACACTTCTATTAAAAGACAAAATTGTTCCTATGACAGACTGCAGATTTCCGAGAACGTTATGGAATAACAAAACTCTTGGCATTTTTGCTGACTCGCCTGGAAAGATTTCCATTTCTTCCCTGCATCCATACACTTTATTTCCCAGAAAAGCAGATCCCACTCCCAGCAAGGCTTGCCATCCCCAATGACGGATTTTGTTTGCTTCAATTTGAGCTGTACCGGTTTCATTTGATCTCTCTCCACCCCATGGTTCCCGTGGGCAGGGACCACAGCATCCTCAGCACAGGACTTTGTGCTGCACCTTCTCCACCTCACAGCTGAGATTTAACGCCTCTACTTCAAGCCTACCAGCGTGACTTGGTTATTTATTTTTTTACTACAGACCTAGTGAAACTTCTCTCAGACCTGATTTCTCAATAGCGCATACAAATTGCTCTCCCTGGAAAAGGTTTTCGCAGTTACTCGCTCAGTCAGTCCATCTACAGCTAAAATATCCCGTAATCAAAGGTCTTGGCTCCTTACAGACCTTCTCTAAAGAAGCGTTTCTAGGTGGGCTGTCTCATGAACTGCCTTGCATGCCCTCGGGTCCTCAGAATAAGCCCCGTTTCACCCTCCTGGGAGTTCACAGAGTATCGTGTTATTTTCAACTCATGCCTTAACCTCATTCTGAAATACAAAAATTTTAAAAAGAATAATTTAAAAGGAAAAAGAGTGATCCTTTTGGCACATACCCTGCCAAAGGGTCCTGAGAAGGACCAAACGTACAAAATAGATCGGCGCAGAGTCGGCTGCCTGTAGGGTACCGTTTCGCAGCCCCGTGTGCCCTGTCCCCCTGGAGAACCCCCATCACTGGAGAGACCTTACTACATTTTTCAGGGGTTCCCGATGGAAGGAGACCCTGGGACACTTGCTCCTCTCCAGCTCTTACATTAATGCTTTTCTACAGGCACAGCTCGGGGAAGCAGCCCTGCAAAGGCGAGCGGCACGCGGAGTGGCGAAACCGCATCCTTGCCATCACGGGAAGACTTCTCGACTCTTTCTTGCATCTACTTAGCACATAGAAAGCAAAAGGAAACAAGAGAACACACACATATGGAGCCCCTGTTAAACCTGAACTAAATATACCACGGGATGCTAACAGCCTGCCTTGACTTGCTGGCACTTCAGCTGGCACGGCAGGACCCTGACCACCGGGTTCGCTGGGTGGCTGGAAGGTTTTTCCATAGAGCAAACATGGGAAACCTCCGAAATCCCCCTCCGCACATTCTGTGGGCGCTACTGTCGGCACAGCACTGCCCTGAAATGTTGGTGCCAGCATCCAGAGAGCAAAGCGACACGGAGCAGCCTGACAGCATCTCCTTCCGTGATGCTCCATCTTCCTGCGTGCTCGTAGGAGCCCCTTCCCTGCAGCGCCCGAGCACGTCGGGTGGGAAGCAGCACCAGGACCGGCCAAGGACATCTGTGTGCGTGAGCTGCACAGCACACCAAGGCCAAGGAAGGACTCACCATCAACTGGGTGGATCTCCGGGAAGGGAGATGGGAATTCTCAAGATTAAAACAGCAAGAGATGAGGCAAGCGCACGGGAGAGGCAGGAGGAGCGGGAAGGAGAGCGTACGTGCAGGCTGGAGCGGGTGTGTGCAGCTGTGTAAAGGAGAGGGGGGGGGAAAAGGGAAAGGTAGTCGTATTTTACTCAAGAATGAAGAAAAGTCAGCTGAGAAATTATTAGAGGCAATTATGTGAGCAGAGTACGTGAAAAGTAATCCCAGCTGCAGGGAGCTGGAGGGGAAAGAAATCATGATGTGATTCAAGGGGGCCCAAGAGAAAAAGTGCAAGAGCAGCGATGACCTGGTTTGCAGATGGATCCATTTCTATTTCTGCTCGGATGCTGAAGCCGAGTCTCATCCAGCGCGCCGGGCTCTCCGATGGCTTGCGTGACTTCTTCCCTGACTGGTGCAAGTGTCAGGCACGTGCGTGCACTGCGCGTCCTCTGGGAATCGCGTTTGCCTTAATGGTCCGCACAAATGCAAGTGCAAACAGGAATTCATTATTAACATGAACCGTTCTCCTTCCAGCAGAACTATGGGGTTTAGTCCAATAGAATACCCTGTCCCTGGGTGTCAATATTTGTGACATATACTAATCACTTTGTTTCTATTTTCTCTCTTTCTTATTTTTCACATCTTTGGAAATACAAGCAAATTCGTTGTGCTGATTCTGATAATTTCGAGTCATGCGCTAAAGACAGCAATTCTCAAATAGATTTTTTTTTCCTTCCCCCCTGCTGCATAACTTCCCCCAAGTTCCACTATATACAGAAAAACCAACAACAGCTTCAAACACCAGGGCAAGAAAACAAAAAGCAGCTCCGACATCAAGTCAGATCCCAGCTCCTCAGGCTTCCAGCACATCTCAACACAGAACTAGAGCAAAAGGGCAGATTATTTAAAGCCATTGCATGTAGGCCAATTTTCACTGCAGTTCCTTTTGGCTCTGATTTTCAGGCCCCAGTGGAGTGGTGAAGTCATGAATAAATGCAAGTAAACTGAGCTTATCCACTCTTATTTTGAGCCGTGGAGTTTACTCACCTCATGCTGCTTCAGCTGGAACACCGAAAGGTAAGTTTAAAGGAAAAAAAAAAGAAAAAGGGGGGGGGTGGGGAGCGGGGGATAATCCACCACCGCCCTCGCCTACCGACTCAGCGAGTCCGGCACGGAGGAAAGGCAGGGCGAGGATGCTGCAGACCCGCAGTGTTTCATGCTCTGGATATTGAAGGTACAGGGTTATCTCCTGGTGCTGTGGAAGGGCTGGAGTTGGTCCCCCGCCAGGTGACGGGCAGGGTGAGGGTCCCCGTGCCCCTGCCGCGTGGGAACTCTGCTGAAGAGGATTTACAGCAGGTCCTACCCAAAACACTGCACACAGAAAGCTTCGTTTTGAGGAGAAGACATCCTCAGATGATATTCTCCATCAGAAGGCAGCGTTTGGTGGAGGAGGGCTGGATTTTAACTGCAAGCTACATCGCAGCCTTCCAAATTGAAAATAAATAGAGCAAATATTTGCGAGTTTAAGAGGTCGCC
>NW_009624888.1:29564-42859 GCF_000690535.1 Cariama cristata | reverse complement strand
TTAGTCTCGGAGCACTTCACCTGGCCATCGGTGTCCTTCCAATTAACAACACCGGACCAACAACCAAACGCTGCTCACCTGAGGACTTTCCCCAGGGACACAGCAAGCTGAAGATGCTTTCAGAGCTAGCCAACTATGGCACTGCAAAGGTTGTGTAATGAATTAAATATGCTAAACACCATATTCTGCTCCTCGGGGTTGGGACCATACTTGCCTCCTCTGTACAACCTACAAGTTCCTCTGAGCTCTGCCCAAGAGCAGCAGTGCCTGCGGAGATCCATGTAGACGGGATCTGAAGTCTACAGAGATAAATCCATTATGATTATCACATTAAGGAAAAAAAAAAAGAAAAAAAAAAGAAGTAAAAACACCCTGCAATTTTATCTCCCTGCAAGCATCCCTTCTCCTTAGCTTTGACCATAGCAGAGTGACTGCCACACTTGTGTCCTTGTGGTCAAAACAGCAGCGAGAGCCAGTTTCTTTAAAGTTAAAAGAAAATAGTAATAATTCCTGCTGTGTTTATAAAGAGATGTTTTCTTCCTGAGCTATACAGCATGGCGGGCTTAATCTGAAATTTCTTTTAAATCATAGCAGGAGTCCCAATTAACGTGTTGGGTAATCATTCAAGTAGAACTGGAGTTTCGCAGCTGCAGCGAGGCAAGGCACAGGACCAGGGTACCAGGGGATGGGCAGGGACCAGGAGCACACTCGGGCGCTGCCGCTGGCCTCGCACCCCCCCTGAACCACAGATGGGCTGCCGGGGAGCAGGGGCATCTCCCCCCTTGCAATATTAACAGGCAAACAGGTCCCCAAGCTCCCCAACCATCAGGGATGCAGCAGCTCCAAGAAAAAACACACGGTGAGAGCAACCGTACCGGCACGCAGTAAAGCACCAAATTGCTTTTACATGCACCTTCCCAAAGGAAAAAAAAAACAAAACCATCACAGTCGCTCCTGCTTCAATCTTCAGGCGTGTAATCCAACACATGTGCTTCCAGTGCGCAGGCGGGGAGGGGGACCTGGCACTGACCTACTTTCTTTTGTTGCTGGAAGTGCTGATCTCTATGCAGAATTCAGCAAGCAGGCAGAAGCTGTCATTAGGATCTGCCTTCACCGCTGCCTTACACCACTTCTTACATCACTGCAACACCAATTCCAGCCCAATTACTCTCGATTTATACCAGTCCCGGTGGCAGGACGCTCTGACCTCGTCCTGCCTGCAAGCAAAGAAAATTCCCGTCTGTTGCGCAGTGGATTTTGGCCAGGCAGGGGGGTTACCTGCAGCCTTAGGACTTACCCAGAGGATGCTGCTGTGGTCAGCAAACCCTAACAGCCTAAACCAAAGCAGCATGCAGATGGCCTTACTCTAGATTTTTTTATTTTTCATTCACAAGGAAGTTGGGTCCGAGATGGGCACCACACCGACCGGGAGAGCAAAACTCTTTAAAATTCAAAGGCATACACCCAGGGTAGGGAGGATCTCATCAGCAAGCGGTACAGAAAACACAGGCACATAAGCTCTTAAACGTGCAGGCTTCCATCTTCAGGTATAACACATCCGGGACGCGCGGCCGACCCTCCTCCAGCTCTCCTCGCGGTCCCTGCAGCATCTCCCGTTAAGATGCTGAGCCGCAGCCCGGAGATTTGGGAGTTACAGACTCACCGCAGTCACTGGGGCTTGTGTAAATTGGTCTTCAGAGAAAACCAACTCCATCGCCTTATGCAAACACGCTCTTTAGTAACCTACTAAAGAGCTTCTCCAGAGTTTCTCTTCCCTGTGCTCCCAGGTACCTTGATTTTGCAGATTTGGAGATAACAGCCTTTTATGTTTAACTGACAACCTCCAGACCTTGTAAGGCAAGTTATTAGAAACAAGCCTTCCCTTCTGCAATGGCTTCAGAACGGACCATTTTAATTGATTAGTTTGCCCATTACGAATAAGCAGAGTAACAGCCTTGCAATTGAACTTCGGTCCGGTCCTTGAAATGCAGAAAGACATCAGCCTGCGTTGCATTTGCAAGCCTCAGAGGCTCGTTTCTACCCTTTCTGCTGTTCCACTCTCTCAGTCCGGGATTTACCTAAGCACACAGGATGCGTCTGTACACCAGGCGGGGGGAATTGCTTCGCATTGACGTTCGGTCGACAGCTTCTAACGATAAAACAATTTCAAATCCGCACTTTGATTAAATTCAAAGCCACGGAAAAATCATGCTAAGGTTCACCTAATGAATTTTTCTTTCCAAGACTTTAGCAGAAGCCTGCCAGGGACTAAATCCAACAGAGTAAAGCTAAATTTGATAGTCTGAGAGTCGTCTTCACCCCAACTCCTAGAGCAGGCTTAGCAGTATAAATAAATCTGGCGTGGCCACCGAGAAAATAATCCCATCTATTTAGCAGCAACAGTCTACTGGGTAGAGGATAAAAGGCATCTGAAGACAAAACCAACAATCTCAAACTGTATATATATGAAATTAGAGGACGTAGGTAATTAATTGTTTGATAAGATAATAAAATCTGCACTAAGCAGGGCCATATGAGTCAGAGAAATAAGAGAGAGAAAATAATGTTGATCACTCAGTCCACGTCTTTACCAACACATATTTTCTAGCATTTGTCCAGTGTAGGTTTTGTTTTGTTTTTTAAGTCAATGAATCAACTTTTTTGATATTCAGCCCAATGCCAAACAGGAGCTATTGGCATTTGCTGAGGATGAATAAATAACTAGTGACGGTGCAGTCTCGTGAGACGGTCCAGGAAAATCCTGGGAGAGGTTTCCCCAGGACACAGCTAGCTCAATCACGCTACCCTCTGCTTTCTAAAAGAACATATATACCTACGTACATACATCTTGTTACGCTGACCGCCAACGAGAGCTGCCCACCCTTCACCTCTCCACTGATGCTTTTTTGCCTGCTGCTCCCATCTCCCCGAAATACCAAGTGACTTGCTTTGAGAAAGCTCATTTCTCCCAGCACCCTTACCTCACTCTTCTATTTAAAGTCACAATCTGTTGCAGCAAACCAGCTTAGGAATATACAAACAAGTTGTTATGACCCCGCTGCAGGAAGGGGAGGAAATGGCCTATGCTTTAAAGTCAGCTGCCTTCAATAATTAGAAGGGAGTAGACAAACATGAAAGCAATGACACTTCAACCCTTCTGTTATTTAAAGGGTACACCGGCACTCAACTCCCTGGTTACCACCTAAGTATGCAGATCCAATGCAATTAGTCAAGCAAAAAAGTGTCACCTGCCATGGGAGGGGGTCACAAGCTTTTTCACCATACTGGAAAAGTATGTGGGGCTTTTTTTTTTTAAAAAAAAAACCAAAACAAAACAGTCTTTTCTCTTAGCATGCAACATCAGCTGCTTCTCACATCAGAAACCCTGAAAGCTTTTTATTAGTCCTAATGCTCCACAGAAGAATTAAGAGGTAACGGCACATATGTTCTGCTCTGCCCCAAAGAGTGGGAAAGGGAGGAAAATTAGCTCTTCTGCAGCAATACAGCTCCGTACGTACACCTTGCTTGTACCATCGTCAGCTGTCGATGAAGCGAACACATCTACGCACAAAGCCCTCCCTTTGCAAAGGAGCAGTCTCTGCGTTATTGGCCTGAGAGGGGGAAGCTAAAGGTCCCGTAAAGAGCAAGGGGAACGTTTCTTTTGGAGCTGTCAGTAGAGGAGACAGTCTCCTTGTGAAAGGCAAAGCAGGGTTCTGCTTTATTCCAAATCTCCCAGATGGAAAGTGGAGAAAAAGGCAAAATCAGCACTAACATCACACCTGGGAAGCTTACAGTGCTGCGTGGTTTAAAACCGAACGGGGCACATATCTCCCATTAGGCTGTCTTGACATTACACCCACAAATAACCCTCACGTGCTTTCAGGGTAAAAGCCTGAAATTTGTTTGCCGAGGGGCTCATTCACATCAGCATCCTGAGCAGGGAGCCGACTTTTTCAAAGCATCGTTCTTTAGGGAAACGCAATGCCAAGGAGAGCAGGCACTCAGCTCTTCCAGGAGAGATTAAAGAGGAAAATTAGCAAAGCTACAGTTTATGCCCATACCAATAAGAGCAGGCGCTTACCACCACTTAAATAATTAAAAAGATTTTTCACCAGTGACCAGGTTGTCACTGACTCATCTCACAGCCGCCCATGGCTGCAGAGGGATGGCTGGGGCTGTCGCAGGGCTCTGCTCCAAGGGGAAGCTGCAACTCCAGTAATCCCAGTACAGTGAGCTGCAGGGAAGAGACGAGGAAGAAGGGAAGAGACGAGGAAGAAGGGAAGAGACGAGGAAGAAGGGAAGAGACGAGGAAGAGAGGCTGGAGGAAAGTTCCCTGCTTTTCCCAGGAAGCTCTGACATGATTTCTTCTGGGATGGGACCCAAGGTTTGTTTTGAACAATTTTTAGCTAGACCATGTAACACCGACTACATATGCTGAGACTTTGGGAGCAATTATCCCCCAAAATACCACGTCAGGCAGCGCCGTGCAAGTAGGCAATTAGGCTGCATGTTAAGAGGTAGAATCCAGGCATTAGCAAGCAGGCCGGCCCGCGCGGGATGCGTACGGCATTTAGTGTATTTACAACACATGACCTAATAGTAAAAGCAATAATTAGCTACTACTAATACCGATGGAAGAAAATAGAGAGAAAGGGAAGCCGCCTAGCTAAACACAAGTTATTTACACAGAGGCGGCTAGTGCAAGCCAGGAGTAAAGATGGCACAGTGTTGCGGTGCGAGCATGCTTGTCCCAAGCCCCAGCCATGGAAAGGGGGGACGGGACAATGCACAGATGAGGGAAGGTCTTTGGAAAACTCTGCAGCTACGTCATGGGCACTCCTGCTTGCCGGGAGAAGGGTACTCCAGGCTGAAGTAGGTGGATTTGAGTCCCAACGACATCGCCACTCCATGTATTGAGCTCACACGTAATAGCCGCTTTCCGTGGAGAACCTCTCCCAGAATTTCCAAACAAGATTAAGTCATACGCAACCTGCGGAGGGTAAAACAGAAGGAGGACATCCCCCCTCTTTTTACTTATCCAAAACATTTCCAGGCAGTCAGGCAAGGCAACGACCGCAATGATGCAAAGCAACACCGCATCGTCTCTTAGAGCAAGAAACAGGACTGGCTTAAAGCTTTTGTTAGAGAGAAGAGGGTGCTTTCATAATACAGCCCTTTGTTCTGCCGGAGGAATTCAACTGCTATAAATTCATTCCCCTGGTAAATGCAGCAGTTATCAGGCATTTTACCACGGGATTCCTGGTCTCCTAGTGAAGTTAAATGCAGTGCCATTACAGCAGCACTTTAACGTGTAAATATTACATTCCCGGTTCTTTAGGAGATGTTCATTTAGTGAAATAAAATCCTGCTTGTAAAACACCTGATCAAACCCTTCAGCTGAACTGGCCCAGTAATTGCTCTAGGACTGGAGGGAGTCCAATGACTGGTTGCAATTTATGACCACTTTAGAAAAAAAAAAAATCTACCTTGAAGCATCCGCTAAGGACTGAGTTGTAGATGAGATCATGGAGTACATTTACATCGCAGCTTTCTATAACGTTAAGTGGCCACTAATTCGTGCTGAATTCCTTTGTAATTCTGATGGAATCGCATCTGACAATCACATAAATAGCAAAAAATTCCTCAGGAATAATGTTACTACAACAAGGAGTAAAAGGCAAAGGAATGATTCATCTTTCGTGGTGAGACATGCCCTTTTCTATCATCTCTACTCACCCAAAATAATTTGCCCAGCCCAAATTTCACAGCCGGGGCTGACAGACACCAAGTCGTAAAGGGGTCACTCTCCTGAGCCACACAACCAAACCACAGTTGCAGTTTGAGGGAAACAGAGTTAAAACACGAAGCTGTGAGAAAGCATAAAGACAATTAAGCAACGAGACGAGCTGCCTGAGGGAGGCTGCAGGAAAACCTTGATGAAGATTTTGCTGCAGGCAGGGGGCTGCATTAAATGACCATCATCTCCGCTGTTATTAAAAATCCGAGGGTCGTGGTTGGAAATGGCCAGAGAGAACGGATGCAAAATATGACCATTGAAACCCTCTCGATTCAGCATAGGGAATCAGGATGAGAAGGGGCGGGGGGGAGGAAGACCACAATACAGGAAAAAGCAGAGTCGTAAGTCTATCAGAAGACTACGATCCAGCTGGAGATCTGTAAAATGGCAGACCAGAGTTCGGAATCATGTCAAAGAGATGGAGGGGTGGGATCTATATAGATTTTAAGAGGTTTGGTGTTTTCTTCTTCCTGCAGTGAGGGTGCATCCTCTCCACATGCTGCAGCCAAGGAATAAAGGGGGGCTTGGGTTCTGCATCCTCCTGGCTCCAGAAAGCAAATACACTGGTTCTGACCTGGAAGAAAAGCCGTTTCATCACCTTCAACAGCACAATCCTGCTCCAAAATGCTTTTGGTAAAAAGGCCACGATCCTTTGGCACTTGAATAGCACCAAAATTAAAATGCCAGCTCAGCTCCCCGGCTGAGCCTGCACACGGACAGCTCTGGAGAGAACGGATTCCCCTCCTGCCCCCGCATCGTTCCTAGGAGAAGAAACGCCTGGGGAAGCCACCAGCACATCCCCTCGTCTTGCTCCATGGATCCGAGAAGCCTGAAGACGATGAAAAAGAAGCTGTATTTTGACTGCCTCAATTAACCAAAGAGCTTAAAACTTTGCCTGGCACCAGCAGAAACAGTGTCCATATGCTGAACTAGAACAAGAACTTGTTTGAGGAATTGCTGCCTCAACCACGAGATGCCAAAAGCCAGATGGGGGATTTATGACAGTGCAAGGCTGGCTTAACGGGCAGGGGCAGCTACAGCACGGTGTGCTCCTGCAAGAAAGCAACGGTCACCAAAGCTATGGGAAAGGGTTAAAAAGAAAAGCGAGCAACTTTCTTATCGTGCGCTCCTCGCCTTCCACTAAATTAACATCAGAATCAGAAATCAGATGCCACTCCAGGCTGCCTGAAATTTGTTTTTACGCTTCCAGTATGCCCGTGGCCAAAGCCTAGACAATATATGTTCGCTGTGAGGTGATTATTTAATGAATTAAAGGAGCAGATACATTAGGAGGAGCCAAAGCTCCGTTCTGCTGTTCTCCTCCCGAACAAAGACTTCAGGACCAGCTTCACCCAAATCGCAACAGCATCACTGGAAATACGACTGGCTGATGCCTCAACTCTTCTGGAGAGCGAATATGCCCTCTGTCTCTCGCTGAAGCTAAGTGGCATGGGTCTGATGCAAGGCAGCGGGATATACAGCGTGAAGTTGCATTTTTAGATTCCCATTGGGTGCAATAATTATGGGTATGGAGTAGCAGCAGCATCTCTCCTCAAGGCTGTTAATAAAGTTCACCTTCACCAGCTAAGCCCATTCCTCTTTCCTAAAGACTGGAAGAGATTTTATAGCAGATTCATCACCTCCACCCTTTAATTCTATTTTTGGAGTCTATTGAACTTTTGCATATGTTGAAATGAAAAGAGTCTATATTAACACAACCACTTTTTTGTTACTGTAATGAGAACCTTGAAACCACCACAAAGAGAAACATGCCTTTTAGCAGCTGAAACAAATTATTACAGCAACTGAGTCTTAAAAGGAATTTCAAGTAAAAATATAGTATTGCATGAAGTTGTTATGGCAACTGATGTTGTAGAGTAACTGCACTGGGGCAAGTTTTCCTCCTTCATCCTGCTCAGCAAAGTCTGGGAAAAACTTTATGATAAAATTGTGCCTTAATTAGTCAAATAAGTCATAAATATAGCTTATCCCAAAATCCTTAACATTCCAGCCTCATGCAGTCTGTGTGCAGTTAGTCTACTAATGAGAAAATATATCTACTAAAGCCCCACTTACCATTAAAAATTCTATCCAATATTTTTCTAATACAATTTATCAATTTAAACACATTGCACAATGTAATATTCTGCAGCATTCCATTAAAATGATAAATAGCTGTGGAAAAAACAAGGGATTAAACATACTGTAATGTAATCTAACAGTATTTAAACATAAATAAAAACTTAAACATGGACAGGGGAGGCATACCGTATTTGAGAGCAAAAAGAGCGCAAGTTCAGCTACCGCTCTCCGGAGTGGAGTATTAATAGGCCAGAGGAAGCAGGGCAATGAGAAATGACAGTCAACTTCAGAGGATATAAAATTTCCATTAGGCTTTGTTATAAGATTACATCAAAGCAGTTCATATGTTTTAATCTGGGGAAAGAGAAAGCAGCTACTTGGGGTCTGTGCCTGGGGGCTGCCTCTGTGTACTGAACCAGACAGTTTGCATAATGAACAATTTTTATTCAATCAGGATTTCGGCACTGATAGCTCCCACTCAATGGGCTCTAGCACAAATGGGGTTGGAAATCGATGCTATTCTTCAAGCTCCACCTGCTGGCTCTGGAAGAAGTGCTGGTGGCTTTTGGAAGGGCAAGGTTTTGGAGGGACACCAGGTTAAAAACCCTGCGTTAAGTTATTGGGGTAAAAACCCAACCCCAGGTTCTGCACTTCTTCCCTTTCTGAGCTAGAGGGGGGAAAAAAAAAAAAGATCACAAAAACCCATCCAAAAAACCCCAAAATAACCTCTCCCCCAAACTCTAGGCCCATGTTTTTCTTGGGTTGTACCAATAATTTAGCTGACTTACGTTTGCTTGGGCAGATCTTGAGCAGCAACAGTGCTCCTAGAGCAAAGGTGCAGGAGCTGCCAAAACCCGTCTGCCCCAACCCACCCCACCGCCGAGGGAGTTGTCTTGTGCTCGGAGAGCGGCCAAAAGGGCAGAGCAGTCAGGGGAATCGTTCCATTTAGCGTGCACCTTCTGCACGATAATTACTTATTTAAATTTTACTCCGCCAGTTGAGCCATTAGAAAATGCACTATAAACAAAGGTGATTTTATGCAGACAATAGCTGAGCCAGTCATTTTTAAAGACAGGCACACGATGACTTATCTCTCAGGATGAACAGCTCTTATGAAATAGCCGAAACAAGGTTTATAGCCTAAACCCTATTTCCAAGGGTTATTCCAGTGGCTGCGTTGCCGAATCGCCTCCAGCTTCGGCAGCAGCACAGAGCTCACTTGCCCTGCTGATGCAAACCGGGGTCACTAACAGCTTTAGGGAGAGGAAGAGCCCAGGCAACAATTAGCTGCACAAAACTGTTTGCTAAATCCTAGGATGATCATTTAAGGGTTTCAAATATACACCAGATAATTCAGAGTTAATTACCGTGGGCATATTAGAGATGTTTCTGCCAGCACCTCTGGATTCTGCCTATTGATTCGGCACTGCGGCTGCTCTCCGGCTCTTAGAGAAACCGTTGCAGTGAATTCAGCCTCCTGCCCAAATCGGGTAGGCTTTGCTTCTGACTGGCACCAAATCCCTTCTTCCTATTTCCAGAAGAAAAATAGCTACATTTTAATCTAGACCTTCCAAAGCTCCTGCCATGCCTGTGGCATCCTGAATGCAGAATTATGGCTTTCCCTGGTTTTTGCTCATTTGTCTGGAAGCCTGTAGACTGTTGTATCTCACCCCCGGTACTTTTTGGCTCAACCCAGAAATATTCTTTTATCAATTCGTCTGACAGCAATCCAACAAGACGGGTGTGTTGGAAGATGATGCTAATCCACAGACACTATTCTTCAGTTGGAGCATTCATGAAGTCTAATGAACTATTGGCAGAAAGGGACTTCTGTAGCGCAATTAAAACTTGCTTCTGTGAGATACAAAATATTGCAACTAAAAGTTAACTGTGCCAAGCAGGGGAGGTGGATTAGCTCAAGGAACATAGATCGGTGAGAGAAGCCACTTCCTTCTCCCCCCTCAAGCCTTACGCATTAAGCAAAGCCGGAATAATGAATATGCATTGCAAGGTGTTTGCTACAAGCCTACTTATAAAGTGCACAGCCAGGAACTCCTGGAAGGGGGATTTATAGGTGCAGTCACACACAGCGGGCACACTGTGTTCTGCAAGCTTCAACTGGGATGAATGTCCCCCCTGTAAGCAGTTAGCACCCACCACAATAAACTAAGGTGTATAAGCAGAGTCTAAAGTTTATTTTCAGGAGCATCCCTTGGGGGCAATGCTAAATCATCCACCTTAGGTTTTCCAAATTCAACAAGAAACTTGAGCAGGGAAAGGGGCCACGGCGCATCTCCTGCCCTGACATACCAGGTGTCCTCAAACTGCTCAAAGAAAAGGAGGCAAAGCATGGGAATAGGTTGCTGCTTGGGGACTGGACCCATCATTAACACCAGATGACATTGCATTAGTCATAGGAAATGACACTAAGACAAATCATTAAAACGCTGTCATCTTTCACCAGTTTTGTTAACTGGGAAAGAAAAAACACCCTCAGAAACGAAGTTTTAAAGTTTCAAGAAGAAATTCACATTCATTGCTTTATCTTTTTGCATTTGTTTCCAAACGGGGTAATTAAAATTCTAATCAAAATACAGTTACTCTTTTGTCTTAAAAAGAAAAAAAAAAAAAAGAGACTCTCTTTTTCTTAAATCTTGCTTAGTAATGAGCATGCTCTCTCCACAATCTGACACAAGACTAAAGTATAATGAGAGCAAGTCAAGCAAAGCTTTCTACAAGGTGAAGGCAGCTCCTGGAGCTTTAGTATCAGCAAGAGCTGCGGTGATACAGGCTTCCTACCGCAAAGGCTGGCTTAAGGACTGATGCTAAAGGCCATGTCCACTGATGGGTGGTATATTAATGCCGTTCCTTTCTTCGAGCCCTGTAAGTCTGTATTGCTTCATGGGAGAGGTTTGAAAATTAAGATATCACTTTTTGTCTTATTAATCTCTTTACAGAAGCTGTACACTTGGAGATAGCACAGAAAATAGGTTAAGGCTCACAATAAGCTGAATGAGTTAAATCAGAATCAGGCAAGTATGCTGACAGCCGGTTATTGCGACTCTTAAGCTTACGGGCCAAGGTACGAGTACGAAGGAAACCACAGTATCAAGTCAGATTAAGTGAATACGTTGGTTTTGACTAGTCTATAAGGAAGGGTCAAGTATTGGCTTGCTGGTGGGACCTATTGCCAAGATGAAATGACTGGCTGAAGCAAAGAAGGACTGACATTACTTCTCCAAATTATAAATTCTACTTCCCAATCTATCTGAATGGATTAACCTCAAAATATGAGATCCGGAATTTAAAGATTCAGAATTCAGAAGCTATTATGAGTCAAGAGCAGGAATTAGCATTTGAGTTATAAATATGCTCTAACAAACTGACAGGAGTCGGCTTGCTGTTCCTTCCCTTTTTGAAGATGGTGGCATCAGGCTCGCAATATTGAGAGATATAAACCTAGAAGTGATTTTCACATCCCAGCTGGATGTTAACAGCATGGCTTGTTGGGAGAACACCGCTCCTCATCTTCTAACCAGTGCTACCGTGCAATGAGCTGTTATGGCGAGGGAGGGTCTTTGTTCTCAGCACAGGGGATAAGATTTGTCCAAAGAAAAAGCACTTTCCCAGGACGCGAGGCTGTGGCATGCCACCGTCAGCTCCTACAGCTCCTCACCTATCCCAAAGACCGGCAGACACAAGCATGGCCTGAATAAACAGGAGCCACTAGTATCAGAGAAAGTCTCCAGGCAGTAAGTAATGAAGGCACTAAATAACTGTACCTGCTCTTCGGATTTTGTGCCAAACATTAGCCAATTTAAAAGGCAGCAAGAGGCCTTTTACATAGAGAGAATTTCTTTGAGCGCCGACTTAAAAGCTGAAGTTTGGCAGGAAAGTGTCTGAGAAGGATGGGGGAGAGGTAAAAGCCAATTTTACCTGGTAATCTGCTACACTATTTGTGTCCTACCCAGACCACACTTCATGCATTAAAAATACACTGCAGCTCTCCTCCGCGCTGGGGTAGCGGAGAAGCTAATGGTTTCTATTACAGGCGTGTGCGGAGGGTGGCTGTGGCATGCACATCTGTCTGCAAAATAGATGTTAGCTTTGGAAACTGCCTAAACACCTTCGTTCCCCGGCAAACGGGGATGGCAGCGGAGCTTTTCGGGCTCCCTCCCAGCGTGACAGGCAGGTGATTGACAGGGCTCGGGGCTGAAAGCCCGCACGTGCTCCCACTGTAAATAGTAATGCTTAAAAGCAGCAGCCCTAACAGAGTATTTCACAGACTTAAACTCAGTTACTGTAATGAGGATTTCCACACACACAAAAAAAAAAGAGCCTACATAGTCTCCGTGCAAGGAAAAGAAAAAAACCACACAAACAGTGAAATAAACAGCTGGTGAAGTGAAATACGAGGTTAGAGCCCTCTCTGATTCAAGAGAAGATTATTAAAACAGCTATAAAGATGGTGTTGGCATCTCTTGAAATGAGTTTGTTACATTCAGAAGAGGCAGTTACACATGACAAACCATTTTCTGTTTAATTAGAGGGCTCTGTGTGGAACACTTCCAGGCGGAGGAGGGGAGCAGATTGCTACCCAGCATCTCAATTATGGGACAGCGCCTTAACGATTCTACAAGCAAATGTTTTTAACTGACCGCAGAGAAGAGGGAAAAAAAAAAAATAAAGGGGGCTTGCTTTGTTAAGCAGGGTTAAGGAATAGGAGCTTTCCGCTAATCTTCAGCAAAGCTGAGCTTTCTTGCAACATGTATTATTGCTTAAGGTTTATTTCTGCCCCAAAGAATGGCTTCTACTGGCTGGCTGAGAAAAACTTCTATAGGGAAAACCACGACAGAGATACCCGGCTGTCCAGCCCTGGTTAAAAGCTTTCATTTCTTCCAACCAGGTAAAATAACGCATGGTTCATGAATAGAGAAGGACCTCAGTATTCGCACCAAAGCTCTGAAAAGTAAGCAAGCACAGTAGCTAATACAAGTTAAATATAGGTTATGTTAGCTGCATTTTACAAGCACTAAGAATGTTATTGGAGAAAGCTGTCATTTTTAATGACAGCACAAGCTCCAATTACCAGATAGCTGATACACTTGGGATTTGGAAGTTTTTTTTAAATCACTTGAAATCTAAAAAAACCTTCATTATCAGCTTCTGAGTTCGATGTAAATAACTTCACCTGGTGCTAAGAAGTTTAACATTTCACAGGGCACACGAACAACTTAAAGCCATTTTTAAACGTAGCTTCAGCTTCCTGGCAATTCAAACACAGTTTATGGCAACTTAAGCAGCAGCAAAGAGCACAAGGCTGGGCTGCAAGCAGAACTAGCCGGGGAAGATGAGCAAAGCTAAGGGAGATGTGGCGAGCCTCCACCCTGAGGCCAGCCAAAACCATGGGGACATC
>NW_009624888.1:0-29548 GCF_000690535.1 Cariama cristata | reverse complement strand
GCACACCGGGCTGCAGATCATCTGTCAGTTCAGGGAAAAGACTAAATCTTGCTGCTAGGCTTAAGAAAGGCCACTTGAATTTAGAACAAAACCACCTATCACCTTGAGCCTAATAAACCAGAGCATACGCTCCCCAAGCATACACAAGGGCAGCTTTAAAACCACAACCTCAGCTATACTGATAAGAAATCCTCCGTCTGATAGTACCCCCCCAGGTCTAGCAAGATACCCCTTGGGTTTTCCATGTTTTTGTCACTCACCAAGGTTAGCCAAACCAAAAGCAAGTCAAAAAAAAAATCTGCAAACTTGCCTACAAAAAGCAGAAAACTGCTTGGAAAAGTCTGGTTTCCCAGTTGCAAGAAACAGCGCCGCGCACATGGATACTCCGAAACCTAATGCAAGAGGTAGCAAAGCTAAAGGCTGAAAATTTTACTTCCCCACAGATAATATGAAAGCCTTACAGTCAGCAAGAAGAACGGCAGCCTTCTAGCTTGTGGCAAGCAGAAAGTGGGATTGAATCATTACTTGAAGAACGTGTTTCAATGTCTATAAATAAAAACCTGCAAGGCACGTTGCCAAAGAAGCGCAAGTCAATATAGCTTTTCTATATGCGCTGTCAAACTTTACTTTTAGACAGTGTATTAATTACATAGTCAATAATTGTGGGTTTCATTAGTGTATTAAATACCTCAATCAATAATATTTATCCTTCTCAGAGACAGTCTTCACCAAAAAGAAAAAAAAAAGGGAGGAGTATTTTTTGATCCTGCAGTTCAAAAAGTCAGTGCAGCACACCAGCAAGGCTTTAATGGAAAACATAAAACACTAGAAACAGACAAAAATCGGATTATTACTTTTATTTTTCAGCCTTTTGTACAATAAGCCATGAGGGAATTCCAAGAGCTAAACTGATGGCAAAAAAATTAGATTTCTTTCTCTTAATTGCTCAATGGTGATGTCAGAGTGGACATGACAAATGTTCACGTCTTTCATTTCTACATCAGATAAACCAGCAACTCAGCTCTGCTCAGCCAACTTCCCGAGGACAAACTCTCACAGCAAAGAACCCATTTCTGGTGCATCCCTGCATGGTCCCCTGCTGCAGTGCAGCTTTCGAGGTGCCTTTATCATAACCTGGACCATCCCCAGAAAATACCTCTCTACAAGAAGTAACAGACTCGTGTGGGACCTTCACTGAGCTCAGCCAGGCTGAGCCCAAAGAAAATCACATCAGGCAACAGAAAAAGAGCTCAGGAGGATTTTTTTGTTTAAAATCTCTCTTTAAAGGGCAAGATATTTGGGACAAATTAAAAAAATGCCTTTGCAAGTGTCCAGTTTATTTTAAATAACTTGCAAGAACAGTTACATACAAGGATGCAAAAAGAGAAGTACTACAGGCAGCCTAGAAACCCTCCCAAAGGCACTCTTTTGGCATGGCAGAGAGGCTGAATTTAACAACAAATCAATGCACCATAAACAGGAAAAAACTAAAAACAAACAACACCGCACCCCCCAAACACAGACACCTAAGTATTCAAATAAAGGACACAGAAAAATGCGTAACAGTCCTCATGAAAAATCCATCTGGCAATTCAAACCCCTTTTTTTTTTTTAAAAAAAAAATGCATATAAATGAAATGTAAAAATGTAAACATGAAAAACAGACTAAAAAAAACTGAGAGAAGGTCTGTGGGTCTCTTACATCTTAACAGATGATACATTAAAAAGAATTTCCACTCCCTGTAATAAGATTACCGGTATTTACTGCACTACTCCAATATTTATAACGCATAATATGCTGCAGACCACTCCCTTCCCCGAACACAGGCTTTGGAAGTAGGCAGCCTGCTCCATTTCATGTTTTTGTGAGCCTTTTATACAAAAGTGTTATGCAATTTCTCTTTCTTTCCCATCTGAGTCACCTAAGCAGCCCTACAGCTGCCTGAGAGGCAATTCCTCCAGCCAGTGAGGCCAGCCATGGTGTGGAAGATGCCCTGTGGGGCGGCCACTCTTCTCCAAGGTGGCCAGTTCAAGGGCTAGGAAAAAAAAGGCAGAAGGAAAGGAAAGATGATGAAACAGGACACAGAATGAAAGTACGTCTTCTTCCCCACCTCAAGATGTTATGCCATATCTTGGACAACAAAGGCAAATATCACCGAGAATTAAGACTCGAAACATCAAACTCATCAACTTCCACTCTCACACCCGTTGCACTAAAAGGACAATCCCATCATGCTGGAACAGGGAAGCCCCCTCCCCACACCCATCCGAGCTGCCAGGCATAGCAGACACAGCGTAAAGCAGCCAGCTACCAAACACATGCAGACCAGTCACTTCCGATCCGTGCAAGACCACCATTTATTTTTTTACAACAGCTCTTAGAATATATTACTCCTCAAAGCTTTATTTTGGACAAAAAAAAAACCCCAAACCCAACGAACCACCTGATGCATCTTAAAAACTAGATCTGACTCAAATAGAATCTCCCCTCCAGAGACCCGTAAGAGTCACCAACAATTCATTTAAAATTCACATACAGTGAAAACATAGTTAAATCCTAACAGTGGGGATTGACACAAACAGCAAACTACCCGAACACGGCGTGTCAAAGCACGCTCCAGATCTTCCCTTGGCCATGCAGAACTTGCTGTTCTCATGTATTTGCCCTTGCATCTGCCTGTTTGAAACCAGCAACCTCCCAATTTCATCTGCGCTTTGTGTTTTTAATTCAAAACAAAACATTAGCAGCCACAGGAACCGTCACCTCATGGAGATCTAGCTATGAAGTATTCCAGCATCCTTTCAATTCAGCAAATACATACTCAGCCCAGATAACGGTTGAAGCCATCCAGCAATAACCTGGACACTAGCAGAGGGAGATTTATGATGAAGGGAAGGAAGGCACAGGCTTGTTTGCCAATAATCCCAATTAGCATTGTGAGTTCACTCACTTCTCCTTAATCAGCACAGGCAAAAGAGCCCAGAGCCTTCTGTAAAGTCCCGTTTTCCATGGCCCTTGTCAGTGGCCGCAGTGATCTACCAGGGTTTGGATGGCAACGAGGCAGAAGGAGAGAATGGAGACATCGCCACAGTTTCCCTGGCTCTAACTCCCCTCCCAGCTAGATAGCTGCTTCAGAACCTCACTTTCTTTTGATTGACAAACTATTTATTAACCAATTCTCTTCAACAGTTCTGGCCTATGATCAGGGGAAGAAAACAAGATATATAGATATATTTTATATAAGTGGGAAATCATATCCCCCTCTCAGGATTCATTTTGCTAAATTAGCTCTTCTAGGCCCCTCCTAAAAAAGGATCTTCATTCTCCTACTCAGCAGTGCAGTCCTCCTCTGTACTCGCCCCAGCTGAGATTCTTTTTTGCCTCTATACGTAGCAGACCAGAACTGTACATCGCATTTGAGATGAGATTTCACATCAGAGGCTTATATAATCCTACGGTACTTGTATAGCCATACTAGAAATACCTTGCCTTACATAGCTTGATGTTTTTATCATATACTAGCTGATTAAAGCATGATTAAAACCCTCCAACTCTTCAGTCACTAATGAGCATCCACTTTATAGCAGTTTGGGTTTTTTTTTTATTAGTTCTCAAATAAATGACTTTTCATACAAACTGTTTTAAGTTGATTTTCTGTTCCAGTTCTCAAGGTCATTCAGCTGATCCTGTAAGATACCTTAATACTCCTGAGTATTGATACCTTCCATCTCTAGCGCTCTGGTTGATGACAGAGTAAACCCAACAATAGGGATGCACAGTGATTCCCTCTGGGAGGATGAGCTGCCCCAGCAGAGGCAGGTGTGCAACATTGTCTCATAAAGCTGCAATGCCAGCAAATACACGCTAACACAAATGCCCATAAAAACTTCCTAGTGTGTATGGGCCTGAGATTTGGAAATAGCCTCAAGGAACATTTTGCATTACCACTTGTAACCAGGCTCCTCAAACTGGGAAGGAGGGGCAGGAAGGGAGGAGCAGAACTAAAAGACTGGTTAGCAGAGTGGAAAGATAGATAATCACTGCTAACCTACCATTTGTCAATCCAGAACCATGCTGAAGACTGTAATTTTCTAGTCAACGCTTTATAAGCAAGGTCAGAGGGAACAAATACTTCAATAAAAAAAATGCAAGACATCAGCAGAAGAACCCAGTCATGATCCTCAGAATCCAAAAAAGAGGAAGGGGTTGTTTGTGCAATTAATGGACCCAGAATAATGTCCTTCATGTCCATCAATAGAAATGGCATTTACAGTTCTTAAACATAAAGACTTCAGATGAAAAACAGGAAATCACAGAAAATAAAGGGCACCAATGGAACACATGAAGAAACAGTGCTACAGAGAGCAAAATAAATAAATAAAATTCAGTTTTGCTACCAGAGACCCACTGCATTATTGCCTGGATGCTTGGAGCTGTGCAGCAAATGCCAAGCTGTGAGCTGCAGCCAGGGAACACATAATTAATGTGATTAGGAGCACACAGAGCTAGCATGCTCTGCTGACTGAAAAGCCCAGTAGCATAATTACTGTTTTCTGTACTAGCTCTATGTCTGAACAAATCTCAAAGCCTGGTTAGTTTTAGACTGCTGTGTAAACGTCAATAAAAATCCCAGAAGTGCCAGCTCATCAGCATTCTCAGGCACAGAAATGGTGAAAATATCACTGCATTTCCATGCTGTTAACATCAGCCAAAGAAGTCTCCATTCTTCAGCCTAACCTTAGAGTTTGTAATAAGGTAACATCTCCCCCAAGTGAATGCTTATTATGAAAGCTAATTAATTGCTTTCCAGTAATGAGAAGTCTTTGGTGTTCAAAGAAAGCAAAATTCACTACACAGGAATTAAACAGTGTTTATTGAAACAAAGCTCCCCCCATTTAAAGACCTGTTTCTGATTAACATCCTTACAAATAAAACCAAAGAAACTGAACATACAAACATACAAAATATGTATAGGCAGGAAGTGCAAGCTAAAAATCAGTCAAAAATCCATAGTATTAATTGAAGAGAAAACTAAAGCAATGCTTTGTAGTTGCCTAGATTTCCCTGGGGGATGGAGAGTCAATGCTTATCTGCCTTCCTCAGAAGAGACAATTTTGATTAATATCAGACCCATCTGACTCAGTCTATTAAACCCTGAAGGAAGGATATTCTTCAGATATAAGAGATATGTCTTTGATTAATAATTCTACCATATTGCATTCTAAGCATTAACAACTGCATGGCACCTGTGGAAAGAGAAAGCCTTTGAATTCTATGGAAAGGAACTGACTTGCGCTAATAGACCTGTTCTCCTTCATCCATATCTGAAAGCTGTACGACATTCCTCCTCCTACCCTCTGCTGAACAAGTCCAAGTGTCAAGGGTGTCACTACCTCCTTGCAAAGAAGACATAATGGTTATATAATTCAGCTTTACATAGAGTAAGAGAGCAAAGTTACTTCAGACATTCTGAATGGTTTGTCTAAAGACCCTGGCAATCTCTCTAGAGACTTGCCTTTAGAGCTGTCACAGCTTAATAGACCACAACAGTCTACAATACTGTGGCCATTAGAGTGCACTCTTACCTACCAGGGGCATATCTTCAGAGAAATGCATTAAGTCGCTTAGCCCACTACACTGGACTACCATGCACGGTGTAATTAACGAGTGAGGAAAAAGTCAATGTAATATCATCTATTGAGTTTTTTTCTGGAAGTTCTAGCTCCCATCAGTCAGCACCAGCCTCCTCACCCTAGTTGAGCATTTCTCCTGATGCTTGCGATCAACCTCTTGCTGTATTCTCTGTAGTTCACAGGTTTGACATCCACTGCTGTAGCCTTAATACGAGACTCATCCTGTGAAAGAGAAGTATGGTATGTAAAAGAAGAACACTAAGCACTCTAGGCATTTGGTTCTAACCTCCTTCTGCCCCAGTAACTTACTGCTCTTGGTATGAGGATTAGCTGGGAGTCCAAACATGACTCCCAGAGCTGCTATATTGTTTTTACTTGAAATAAGCCAGGCTTGACGAACCTGAGAGGAAGCAGTGTTAATGACAGTGGATCCTTCCTTCCGTGCTCAAGACTGCTGGTATTTGTGCAAGCAAGTAACTTTGGAAACTTCTGTTTGCTGTGAGCAAGTATCTTTGGAAACTTCTCCCCACAAATAGAAGAGGAGGAAGCCACCTCCTATGGCGACAAGTCAAACTACAAGAGCCACATGCTACATTATTTGCCTTTTAGAGGATACTTACATTGTAAGTCTCCAGTTTTACTCGGATCCTGAACTCGTACGTGTTGAAGTTTGCATTTTGGAACACTTCTTCAAATGCCTGCTCGTTCTGTGAGAAGGACAAAGACAGGTATCAGCTGCAGACACTCCAGGCTTCCGGTAGTACCATGAACTTTCAGAACAGCTCATCTTTTGCTGATGTTGGCAAATTGTGGAACTAACTGGATCATGCAGGCAGAGCTGAATCTTCCATCAAATTTTAGATGCCAAAACCGTAACTTACAGTTTTTCTTAAAAACTTTAGTTCAAGGTGAAAACTTTAGCTACCTAAATAAAATAATGTACAGTTGCACTGAATCTGCAACCAAGTATACAGAATGAAAATACTGTAAAACTACACGAGATTCTCTCATGCTGCTTAACAGGCTAATTCTGATGTTCTGCTATGATCAGAAACACTGAGAGAGTTAACTATTTCCCTATTAATCGTCTTATTAGGCATTCTGTTTCTCTGCTTACCCAACAAGGCTGTATGTATTCTTCACGTCCTGACACAGACCTATTTAAGAGGATGTTCTATAAAAAAGTGGATGCTTGTTTTGAACATGCTTTTATAACCATTAGAAGACTCTGTCATATTTATAACATAAGCTGGTTCTAATTACCGTATGAACACTAAACATCATCATCATCATTTATAACAGACAATTTGTCAAAACAGTAGAAAAGCAGACAGGTTCTGGAGACTGTGGAAAAAGTTTATTTTTGTAAAAATTAGTTGTAAAAACCTTTGCTGACATTCCACAAAAATCCTGCAGCCCCATGATGATACAGACAAGTCATTATTAATGCATTTATCTACCAGATGCACTTGACTAGATCAGTCACTCCAGCAGCAGACAGAGCATCTGATCTGGAACTGAACCCATCTCAGTTTCACTTATATTCCAAGTATTACATCTGCTGTTTTTAAGTGTGCGCACCACTATTTTACACTACACAGTGATTCTCCTAAGGTTTAGAAAAGAACAACAAACGAAGGTGAACAGTAGCAGCTAGTTTCACAGACTGCAAAATTTAGGCATATACTTCCTGAATATTAAAAACCCCTTCTTCTGACCATCATATGGATTAGAGGATAACAAAACTCACTTAATAAAGCATTTGGCTTCTGTTTCCAGCTCTGCCACAAACAATGCTAACCATTAGTGAGTGGAAAATGCCGTTAGCATACCAGTCACTGCTACCCTACATTAGCTCCTTTGGTAACAAGCACAGCGGAGAAGTAGATGAAAAACCTTGCATGCATATCGATGCTTAGCGTGGTCACTGCCTGTACGTGGACTCAATACATACTGTGAGCAGTGGAAAGACTCCCACTAACTTCACAGGATACTGCATCAGGTCTTCAGAGAAAAATCACTAAGAAAGCTTACTGAAAACGCATCAAGTACCATTTTTAAAGGCTCACAAAAGTGTCAAATAAAAACCAATTTCTCCTGGAACACAAAGCATTCCCGCTCAAGGGCTCATTCCGTATTATGTTCCATTTTCTATCCTCAGCCATTTCCATTAGGCAGCTCTTCAAAAGACATTACATGTTTGTACTGTTACATAGGATCTGCTGTTTCTCCTTCCCCATCCAGTTCTCTTCAGCATTAAAAGTGACTAAGAAATTTTGTCTGAACTCTAGCAGAGATTAAGAATGACTGAAGGTAAGAAAATATTGACAAGTTAAGAATGTCTGAAAATGGAAATGTGAAAGCGTAAGCACATCTAATTAGAATGCCATAGCAATACATCCTTCTACAGAACAGAGGTATCCAGCCTCCATAGTATCACAAAAACATAGCATCCCAGAACCACAAGCTTTGTGCCACTTACCTTAGACAGCTCAAGTACAGGAAATTTCCAAAAACCATTTTGTATGTAAATTAGAGGAAAACTAGCCCTGCTTTGCAGAAGCAGATGAGGTCTACAACAGTGTCTCAGGACAACTGGGACTATAGCCTCAACAACCCCTCCTGTTTCATTTCCATCCTACAGCCAAGCAATGGGTTAACCAACAACTGGTATATCTACGGAGCCCCAGTATCAACCAGTCTCAGCCTGGGAGCACAGCAATTCAAGAACTTACTATGCTTTCCATCATTTTTAAAAAAACCAAAACAAAACCACACAGATTTTATGTAGTAGACAACTAAAAAAAAAAAAAAATTAAAAAAAAAATCAGGAAAACATACTTTTGGTTGGAAGAAAGGAAAATGCAGCAGAGGGGCATACAGTGACAAAGGGAAGAAAATACTATCTGTTAGGGTTTAATTACTTACAACCTTATAAACTGTTCTAATCTGTCAAAGAAAGATCACTTAAGCATCTCAGCCAATGACCCACGGTTTCTGCTGATATTTGGTGAGGGAAAAAAAAAAGCCTTCAGAAGTGGGCTAACACACAAGTTCAAAAAGCTTCCTGCCTACTTACAAAGATACATACAAAGTGTTCTGGAACTTTTTGGTTTTGTAAACAAATTTTTGGAACACATTAGGGATAACATTGTTAGCATTCATGGCTAAAACAGTTTTTTTGCAGATTCTTCCAATCTAGGTACAGTGATAAAACAGCCCGTCCTTTCTATCAGAGTCCTCATGTGTTAAATCTGTCAGCCCTCTAAAGGCTGTAGTACTATCATCAAGTAATCAGCTGTTTCTTGAGGTCCAGGTGATAAGGACAGGCTGATCTCCAGCTTTTAACTGCCAAAAGAGCTCAGAGATAGACAGACTGACTGTGGGAGCTAACTATGGGGGAAACCAAGCAAATCTCTGTTCTCCAGGCAGATGGCCTGTGGAAAATAATCCTGAGGAGAGTAAACAAGTCCCTGCCAAGAACTTCAGACTAGGGAGAAGCAATGATTTGTGAACTTGTAAAAGATACTGAAGTCCAACATCTGGAGAACAATCTTGGGCTGCAAGGCACCCGAGCTGGCCTATCCCCCCCAGAGTGGGCAAGATCAAATTCTTGCCAAATGCAGTTGAATATCCCTTTCCTTCATATGGCACTTTTGTGCCACAGTTGTGAAAGTATGTCACATAGATGTTCACGTATCCAAGAGTCAGGCCACTGAAGAACACCAAAACAATGAGCAGGTGGATCAGGTTGCTGAGATTGAAGTGGCTCAGGTGGATCTGGATTGGCCACGTAAGGGTGAATATTTTATAGCTCAGTGGGTCCATGACACCTCAGGCCATCAAGGAAGAGATGCAACATATAGATGGGCTCACGGTCGAGTGGTGGACTTGAGCATGGACACTATCACACAGGTTATCCATGAATGTGAAACATGCACTGCAATCAAGCAAGCCAAGCGGTTAAAGCCTCTTTGGTGCAGAGGACGATGGCTGAAATATAAATATGGGGAGGCCTGGCAGATTGACTATATCACACTTCCACAAACCTGCCAAGGCAAGCGCCACGTGCTTACAATGGTGGAAGCAACCACCGGATGGCTGGAAACATATCCCGTGTCCCACACCACTGTCCAGGAACACAATCCTGGGCCTTGAAAAGCAAGTTTTATGACAACACAGTATCCCAGAAAGAATCGAGTCAGATAACGGGACTCATTTCCAAAACATAGACACCTGGGCCAGAGAGCATAGAACTGAATGGGTGTATCACATCCCCTATCATGCACCAGCCTCTGGAAAAATCAAATGATACAATGGACTGTTAAAGACTACGCTGAGAGCAATGGGTGGTGGGACCTTCAGACACTGAGATACACATTTAACAAAAGCCACTTGGTCAGTCAACACTAGAGGACCTGCCAATCATGCTGGCCCTGCCCAATCAGAACTTTTACGTACCGTAGAAGGGGATAAAGTTCCTGTAGTGCACATAAAAAAAAAAATATGCTAGGGAAAACAGTCTGAGTTATTGCTGCCACAGGCAAAGGCAGCATTTGTGGGACTGCTTTTGCTCAAGGACCTGTCACAGAATGCCAGAGGGTGGGGAAGTCCAATGTGTACCTCAAGCGGATTTGATTTTGGGTAAGAATAGCCAATGATTCTAATTGTATGATGTTAATTGCTATATAACACTGTATATCATCACTTTTATGGTGGCTATATGTCATATCAAGGATATTACAGTAAAAATCACCCAGATTAATGAAGAATGAACTTTGATGAAACCAGACAAGCGCAGTGGTGATGGAATCAGAACTGGCTTCAGCATGCAACAATCCAACACCACATACCATCTTTCCTGCCCTGAAAGACTGTTACGACAGATGGAGTCCAAAGTCATGGACTAAATGAACTCAACAGACATTTTATGAGGATGGCCCATAGACTAAGGGAATGATATTCTTGTGTATATATCAAAAGCCAGGAAAGGTGATGGTCTTTAACTGGGATGTATTGGAAAGTGTGGGACTTAATCTATACATTTACATCACGCCCAAGGGGTGGATACTGTCCTGGTTTCAGCTGGGACAGAGTTAATTTTCTTCCTAGTAGTTGATGCAGTACTGTGTTTTGAATTTAGTATGAGAATAATGTTGATAACACACTGATGTTTTAGTTGTTGCTAAGTAGTGCTTCCTTCAAGTCAAGGACTTTTCAGTCTCCCATGCTCTGCCAGCAAGGAGGTGCACAAGAAGCTGGAGGGAGCACAGCCGGGACAGCCGACCCAAACCAGCCAGAGGGATATTCCATACCATAGAGCATCATGCCAAGTATATAAACTGGGGGGAGTTGGCTGGGAGAGGCTGACTGCTGCTTCAGGACTGGCTGGGCATCAATCAGTGGGTGGTGAGTGACTGTACTGTGCATCACTTGTCTTTCTTGGGTTTTATTTCTCTCTCTCTTTTCATTATCTCCCTTTTCATCACTATTATAATATATTTTATTTAAATTATTACACTGTTCTTATCTCAACCCACAGGTTTTACCTTTTTTCTGATTCTGCTCCTCATCCCACCGGCGCATGGGGGAGTAAGCGAGCAGCTCTGTGGTACTTAGTTGCCGGCTGGGGTTAAACCACAATAATAACCCACTGCTTTTGCCACCTCTGCTGACTCAGGAGTGCTATACGTGCAGACACAGGGATGCCATCATGCTCTGTGATGGATCAGCACTGGTGCTCCACACACACGTTACATCTTTCTCCAAGTTGCCTTCAAAGTCAACACTACAAGAATATTTCCTTACCAGAAGGATCAAAAAAAAAAAGGCAAGAAATTTGAGGGCAGCCCAACAACAAGATGTGTGAAACACAGTTCAACTTCTAGACATTTACTAAAGATACAGTAAGCTAATTGACTGACCTTTTCCTTCAGTTCTCCCAGGAAAGCTGCATTTTGCCCAAGAATGAATTCTGCCGATTCTTGGAAACAAGTCACCCACTGATACTCTAGACAATCTGCAATGGTCACCTAAAACCCAATGAAAAACGAAAAGGTTATTTCATCCAGTTGCCTGTTCCTCAAGGAAGACACAAGTACAAAAAAAAAAGTTTATTTCACAGCTATAGAGAGTTTTAAATTTCCAGTAACTATCAGAGTCCTATGTACCATAGGTACTTTCCATCACGGAGGGTGGAAGGCAATGACTTACTACCTTTTTTTTTTTTAAAGCTCCATAGAATGTCACAGTAACTTAATGCAAGTTAATATTCACAGTACACCGTGTCACAGGAAAAGGTCAACAAGATCACAGTGGTACACACTGATGGATATTCAGCTCTGTTCTGCTGTCACTGATGAGCTGTGAGCAGGAACAGGTAGCCCAGAACAACCACCACCAAGGGGGACACCAGTGAGATTGCGAATCACATTTACTTTGTACATACCCGAGTACTTGAGCATAAACACATGTAATACTATGTTATGAGGAAACTATCAAAACATTCAAGGACAAAATAGAGCAGTAAAAAGATCAAGTACCAGCCTCACATGCATTTCCTGGCTGCTTTGACAATTAGGAATGGGAAAATAGGAGACACGCTGTTCTGAAGGCCTTGATTGTACCCTCAGTATCCCCTTTATATTCTACGAGAATGATTCTGCTATGTAAAGTAGTTCGTGCATTCCTAGAAGTTACCCTGCTAGAAATTATTCAGAAGCAGTTTGTGTTCCAGTGAGACGGCAGGGATAGTTCCCTTCTCTGCATGCCCACCTGGCACAGCATTTCTAAGAAGCAGATAGAACTCCAACTTAAAATGTAAAACAGAAGAAGGTTCAATGCTTATGGTGTAAGCGGGCATCACAATAACAATCCCCAGACAACTTTCTGAAGCAGGCTCCGTTAAAGCATGAGACAGAACAATACCTACCAAAAAAAAAACGTACTAAATATAGGTAGCAGCTGTAAAAGTGCAATTACTGCTCTCCAGAAATGCCATTTTACTTCAGTTTATCTTCACTACTGAAGAGGCGTAGGCCATCTGTACTCTGCACTGTATAGTACACTTGGAAACCAGAATCAACTGAGCTAGCATCAACTCTTTGGCAAGGAGAAAAGCTTTTAATTGGAGCACTAGGAAAACAAACTGCTAATCAGCTCAATGAAACATCCCTCACTCAGGTACAGCATACAAACCATTTAAATATCCTCTAACCCACAGGCACCACAGATAGAAATCTTTTGAGAAAATGGGGTGTTAGAGTGCTGTTTGTCTACATGGACTGTACAAAGAAAACAGTGAGAAACACACTCTCCTCTAATTCTTTTACTTACCAGAAGCATCATGCGGTACTTGAAGTTGGGGAATTCACGATCACACTTTTCACAACGGTACAGTCCATTTTGTTGGTCTATCACTTTCTTATTGCAATCCTGAGAGGGACATGCCTGGTACATACAGTTCTCCTTGCGCAGATGTACAACTGTGCCCACACAGCTAAAATAATCCGCCTAGGAGAGTGAGTGTGCAATATTAGCCTCAAAATACTCAATGTTTTCCAATTCTGAATTAACTACAAAAGAAAGGTACCAATATGTGGATATTTAGGATTAGAAAGCTTAACAGCTATGGATTATTGGGAAACCGTAAATCAACCCCTCTGTTGCAATAATTTTCAGGTTTCCATTATGTTAAATAAAGCCCCTACAGCAAGATTATTTTGTGTTTCCATTGCAGGAGACTCCAATTGCTAGGTTTTCTTTAGATAAAGCATATTTGCTTCCCTATTGTGTCTGTTTAAATCTTCACTTTTTCACAGGATTAAGATTCTGCACTTTCCTATGCTTCTTTTGGGAGCCAATACAAAAACCAGAAAGCTTACTGTGTAGTATTACAGATAAGCATTTGATTAAACTATAGCCTGCAGAACAAAATACCCACTCACCATACTAAAATAATCATCCTAATGGTTTAAGACCACAGTCAAGTCTTTCAACAGATAAACAGAGGTTGCTTAAGAAGCATGTGCAAAAAATCTCACAGAAAATAGTTGAATTACATGTAAAGTTTTTTCCTTAGACACAAGTTCTTGCATATCCTGAATGGCTTAGCACTTAAGTTTGGGGAAAAAAAAAAAAATAAGTCAAGAAGCAGTATAAGCCTAGGGAGATTACTGGACTGGAATGCTAGAGACCCGGGTTTTATTCCTAGCTTTTCTATTGACCAAGTGTGCACCCTTGAAAACCACTTCCTCCTAATGCACCTGTTTCTCCTAGAACACTTTGTGCTATTTATATGAACATCTTTGGGGTGAGCTCCCCGCCATCATTTATACAAGGCTTAAAATCCTCTTGCAAACATAATATCATGCTGCAACATCAGCAACAAGCTTGAATTTATTTGAAAAAAATTATTTAATAGCATAAATTCTGAGACAGTAAGCACATACTGCTCAACAACTGGGCTACTTCAATAAGGAGCATGCCTGCATAAAGTCTACCTTTTTATTTTCTCCCCAGTACACAAGGCTTGTACTCAGTGGCCATGCTTTACCTTATCTCCTTGTCCCAAGTTCTCAGATTTGACTTCAAACAAAGTTTTCCAATTGGTATTCACTCCAGATGCTGGCCCACCCCTCACATCAGAGATTGAGGCACATTCCAGAAGCTGCCCCTCAGAGTCAAACCTGGAGCCACAAAGATGCACTTCTATTTTTGGATAATAGACCATACAGACTTATCAAAAACTTACATTTCACTTCAGGTACTTAATACATGAGGGATCTTTTTTATCAATGATTGCAAAGGAAACAATTACAGTAATTTGTGTACATTGCAAACAAAAAAAGTATTTCAGAGTAAGTTAATAGTCCGACTTAATTAGCACAGTATTTTATGAACCCACAAAAGGAGGACAGCTTTGTTCTATATAACTGCAATTTGTTTGCCAGCTAGTGGTCAAGCCATGCACTGCATGCTTCTTAAAGGCAGTCAGATAACAAGATTTAAGGGCATCAAGATATTTCCATAATTAAAATTAAATTACACGGTACCATTATCTTCGCAGCAGCTTCGAAAGAAAAAGCAAATAGCATTGAAAAGATTATGCTTCCTCTGTTAAAATAAGAAAGCACAGCTTTTCAGCAAAAGGTTGTACGGCCATGCCATTGTGGTGTTTTTTGTGATTTGAGACACACACAGAGAATCAAAAACTGAACTTAATTAAACTGTGACAGTAATAGCTAAGACCCACAAGCAATTTTATCTTCAACAACCCTCTGAAATTTGGGAGAACCACAGCTCAACGACAAATGGATGATGCCATTATATTTTATCCATGTTTGGGTGATTTAACTAGAACCTGAAAACCGAGGATTCATGAATCTGACCCTGTCAGCACTTAACCCTATTCCTACATACACCACATCTCACCATGCTAGTAGTTATGGCAGACAATTTAGCAACTACCTACAGTGGAAGCAACAAACCACCAAGAAATCACTTTGTTTTCCTGACAACAATAAAGATGTTATTTTGCTCTCTGAAAAATATCTGATAAGGAATAGACACTGGAAGAAGTTAACATAGTGCCTCCAGTCCATACTAACAGAGTGTATATCAGATTCCACACAATGGAAAAAGTCTGTGAAAAAAATATTGTTCTCTCAGATCATGCCTCAGAAAGCGGAGCTGGTCAAGTCTGATTTCATGCTGCCTTCCAAGGCTTTGGGTCAGCACGCACTACACCTATTTCAATTTTTCAAGGTCCGTCATGGAATTATCAGTTTTTGAATTGAACAACTTAAGAAGGACAGCCTTTCAGGCTCTGGTGCTTTCAAGGAAGAGAAGTTTCTGTAACCCTGGAACCCATATCCTCTGCTACCTTTCTTCAGTACTATACAGACTGCTCAAGTATAGAAAAACAGAATAAAACAAGAACTCCACAGCAGGCTGGAATGAATCAACATAAACACATGCTCATACCATCCTCGGAGCTTAAAAGCCTCTGGGCTATCGGGGTTGATGACAACTGTACTGGAGGACAGGACAGACAGGCTTCTACCACCAAAGTCAGAGACTCGGGCTCCTTTGATGGCTATCACAGGTTGTCTAGAACCATCAAACTGTTCGGCCTGCATGTGTGAAAAAAACAGAAAACTTTAGTAGCACCCTACAGTAAAGGTACTGAACTTGCAGTCATAATTCACAGGTCATGGCAAGAGACCAAATCTGAAACAATCTATCTCACTGTATTTAGAAGGTAAAGTTTTAAACGATATCACTAGGAGTTTAAGAAAAGGCAGCTAACTATTAAAGCTGTAATCCTAATACCCCATTTCCTGGGGAACCAGAGAATCCTTAAGTCACACCACTGGCTTTGAAAAAAAGGATTGGTCTCCTCCATTAGGAGTTTTACACAAGAATCTCAGAAAGGGAGATGGCTTATAGGAATAGAGATTTCTCCAAACAGGAGAAGTTATTGGGTCAGATTAGACTTTTCAGGAGATGAAACAATTCACTTGGCTTGACAGAGCCAATCATGTCTATTCTACTACAACTTAAAAAGTAGAAGTGTAGGTATGCTGCCCAAACACTACTTCTTCTGACTCTCCATTTTCTGTTTTTAATCTCATAAAGCTGCTTTAATGCTGTTCAATTGCCATCAGTTTGTTATCTGAGTAAAGTCTGACACTAACAAAGAACCTCCTGGCATGAGAGAGGTTTTGAAAGGTATAGATTTTCTGGACCCCAGACCACTTAGCAAGCAAGGGGAGGATCATAACCTGAAAGACTACAAACGAGCCAGAGTCAGCAGTAGCATTCACTGTATCCACGAGATGCAAAAACACAAAACATATCCCAGCAGTTAGGGCAATGACTGTTACAAAGGAGATACAGATTCTAACCCTAACTGTGCCAGCTCCAAGCCATACGTCAATTCCCCTCCACACTTGTTGTCTCTATTCTACAAGCAAGTAAACAGATTCAACTTTGTACAATGCAAACCCTGATCTCTGTCGGAAGAGTTATGCCAGGAATTGATTATCAATAGCTTCTCCTATAACAACCTGGTTCAACCTCAAAATGTTGTGATACTGAACTTCAGTTTACTTCATTTGTATCAGCAGATGGTTAATGGTGTTTAGCTACCTACAGTATCAGTGCACTTGATCATTTAGCCATAAAGCATCACTGTCAAGCTGGCAGGATCACTCCCATTTTATAGACTGGAACATAAATCCCTAAGTATCTACAACACTGGTGGAAAACAAAGCAGCCTGTTCAAACGATAAAGAAGCAGTTTACTGCAACTACTCAAACCTTCACTTCCAAGGCTCTGATGCTTTAAACTCCTAGTCTGAGATACAGCCTCTCAATCCCCTAGTTAAGCAGCAATTTATGCAGGGTAACATGTATCCCACCCTATGAATAAAATTCGTCTCAAACAAGACAGCCATAGCCACTGGGCATTTTCATAATCAAACTGCAACTCATATCCTTTCCTAAACCAGAAGCCTGTTGTTATGTTTCAAGCCCAAAGACTGAAGATGTCTGCAGTTGTTCAGAACACATTAGTCAGATCATGTCAGCAGTTTGTCAGAGAAAGGTTAAGAACATCACACCTGAATGAAACCAGACAGTCTTTCACTTTCTTTCTGCCCCTGATCCTTAAACACCCAGGACTCTGTCTCAGTGCTATGCCCATCTCAGATGACAATAAGCACACTCGTTTCCTCACCCTACACAAAGGAACCTTTGCTTAAGAACAGGTAAGAAGGCACATACCTCATTTCCCCATAGCGTAGCTGTCACCATTTTCCCTGATGCATCCATCAGATGCACGTTCCTCTTCGATACCTCCCTATTGTTAGCTTTCACTGTAATTTTAGTGACATCTTCATAGCTCTTACAAATTCCAATTACATCTGAAAAACAGTCACAATTTAGTTAGAGTTACTCAAGGGTCACAATTGGGGAACACAAGATCACAAGAGAAGAATTCAAACCTACTGTCAGATTTTTACCTTGTATCCCAGCTCCCTATTCAAATCAAATCTAATATGGAAATTAAGTGTATTACAGTAGGAATGCTCCACTACAGAACTCTTCAGTACCTTAATTTTGTTGAAGAATTCATTAAGATATTCATGAAGGCAAGCCTTGACACATTAGCAAGATCAAGGCATTGTACTATCCTTTCCCACCACCTTCTGTCAAAGGACTTCAGCCCTGATCCTGCAACACACACTCTTGCTGTTCAAGCACAAGTCTTTCACGCAAGGGGTTTCAAAGCGACTGTAACACGACGAAGCAACTGGCTAGTGCCTTCACTGTAGCCCCACAACCACACGCTGCAACTTAAACAAGTCCGAATGTTTGGGCAGTAAGAGCTAACACAATCCCCTTTGCACTCCCTAAAAATATACCATTTTTAATATTACAGATCTACCTTTAAAATTCCTAGCTGAATGCCTCTGAATCACAGGCATCTTGTGCCTGTGAAACCTGAGAACCCTCGCCCCCATCCAAGCCTCTGATTTTTCCGGAGTACTCTGCCCAACAAATTACAGAAAAACAAACCTCCGATACTCCTCAAAGCAAGCCAAAACAGTCATGCAACTTGGACTTGGATGCAACAAATTATGCCAAAATCACTACAGAGATAATTAGGTAGTGAAAGAAAGAAAGAAAGAAAGCAAGACCACGGAAGGTACGAAAAGCACACGTGCTGAGCAAGGACATTTTTCTTTCAGCCCTTTTCTGTGGAAAACAATGATCATAGTCCAATAAACAAGCATCATTTACTGTCTTTAGTTTGAAGTACAAATTTGAAGAAAAATCACTATATATTGTTAGTAGAACAGGGCAAAGACAACTTAACAGGAAAACTGCCTGAGGTATTTTTAATGGCAACCATCACCAGATAACTTCATTTAAGAGATCACAACACTTGAAGCACTGTATGCTCACTACCTCCCCGGTATCCAGGACACAAAAGTGAAACTTCAAAGCTTTAGAGCTTGCTATTTTGCTACTTAGACTGACCAACAATTGAGTCTTTCGGTGTGTTCTCCAAGTCAGAGATGGATACAAACTCAAACTGAACAGATGGAAGATGCTTGGCATCATCACAGGGCACAACTGAAGTCTCATTAGTGAATGTAATCTCATAGTCATTCTTAACAGCTGTATATTGCTTGTTAGCAGTCTTCAAATTGCCTTTGGTAAAATAATATACCTACAGGAGAAAGCAATGAAACAGAGGATAATATCAGAAGTCAGAGAGAGAAAATAGATTGTGTTCAGCTTTAAAAATCCTTGCTGTGCTGAAGTTCCTCTTTTCTAGCTCATGTCAGTCTATGAAAGCACAATGCTACCATACCTTGTTCAATTCAATGAGTGGAAAGAACTTGTCTGCTTGATCATTGAATGCAGTAGCTCTAATCTCACCCTGCAGGAAAATAGGAGAGATGGTCAGAACTGAAATTCAGCATGAAAAAAGAAATAAAAAGAAATCTTTGCAATGTTAAGTGGCATCAGTTCTACAGACACAGTGGGGTCTGCCAGGCTAGCTCCAGGCATGTGAGAAACAAAAATATTCTCCTCTCATTTGTAGTTATAGCTAAAATGACACATTCTACACCTGACCATCAAATCTCACATTCAAGTCTCGTTAGTATATCTAGAGCTTCAGAATGAAGTGCGTAAGAACTACATATCTCATGTATACACCTCTGAAAAGGTACTTGTAAAATTGGCATTAATTACCATACATACAAAAAAATTTCAATTAGATCATGCAGCTCTACACGTTAGCACACAGTATATTGCGATATCTCCCACTCATACATGATGTTGTCTTTAAGTAAGAATTAATAACTATTATAAACTCACTAGATATAAATATTCTTTTCAAAAAAATTTGAATACAGACAGTATGCAGAGAAAACAAATGGCTGATGGCAACATGTTACATTATTAACCTCACATTTTATACTAAACATAACCTAGAAGAATCTTGTTTGTTTTCATGACAGAAGGCTGTAATTTGATAAGAGGTTTGATGAACTGCAAGTTTACTTAGATTAACCAGATACCACTCCCCAAACAAACCGCAGATGAAATTTCCTAGTATTACAATAATTTGTACTCTGATTTCCTCATGAAAATGAAAGCTTGTAACTTGGAGGCAATACTCCTCTCACTCCTTGTTTCGTAATGTGTATCTAAGCAAGAATGAGACCTCACTCTCAATCTACAGGAAACCACCACAAACCTCAGTATTAGGTTGTCAGTTTCCATAAACAACTATATTTTGAAGGGGGAAAAATTCAGTCACACACTATAGACTTTGATGAAAAAATAAACAGTAATGCCATACATCTTATTCAGAATGAAGTCTTAAAACTGGGTTATGGATGCTCAGTTTAATGAATACAGGAATACAAGCTTCAGTCATAATAAAAAAAAACCCAACATTTTCTGTAATACACTTTATTTCCTCTATTCTGTCTTTATGAAGGGTTCATCAGCATCTGGCATACATTATCTTTTCCTCAACATATGACACTTACGCTTTCATCAACTAGCTCTATAGAAAAGAGCTTTCCTTCACCACGAGAGTTGCTCCATGTGCGAATCTGGCCTTTTTGGGTAACACGAGCACAAATGGTCCACCTGAAATCGTGCAAGAAATCACTGTTCTGTGTATTTATTTTTTTTTCCTCTAAAGAAGAGAGTAAATTTACAAACGTTTGGAACTGGAATGTCACTATTTAAAAGCCAGAATCTTCCCACTGCACCTCAGCAACTCTACCTGCTTTTCTGCTGCTTTCTATTTTAATGGCCTAGACCATTAAGGCAAAAAGTTGTAGAGAAAGCAACAAAGCCAGTCATAAAGCATCTAGTATGATAATAGTAGCGAACAATCCTTCTGCACAGAAGCAGGCCTCAAGTCTTTTCCTCTTCTAGGGTACGCTTCTCATACAGCAGTTTGCGCATTCTGAAAAGCCATGCTAGAACTCAAGAGCTCAACTGTAGGATTCCCATTTAACTTGGGTAATCAAATCAGTTTGCATAACTTAAAAATGTCATTCACGAAATAATTACATACTCATGCTTTTCAACAGAACAGTAGCCGAAGTGAATAGCTTACTGATGTCATTAAGTTACCAAAAAGAAGGTTGCTTCAGGGAAAAAAAAAAAAGAAGTCAATTGATTTTCAACTAAAATACTAAAAACCTATCAAGCTCAGCAGGGCAACTTCACCAAGACAATGCAAAGGCAAATCTCAGATTGTCAGAGTGTTGACGAAATTAAAAAAACAACAAAAAAACCAAAACCAAACAAAAAAACACCCCACCACACAACAAACAAAAAACCAAACCAAACACCCAAACAAGAAACAAACCCATACAGCTGTTTCTATGAAGGTTTTTTCGTTCGTTTGTTTCTCTGGGTGGTTTTGGAGCTATTGTTGGTTTTGTCTGAAGTTAACCAATAAAGTCAAAAGAATTCAAAGAATGATTTGACATGAGAAAGCAAAAAGAAACTATTGTTCCTTCATGCCTATGACGTTGAGTAATACCTGGCAAACCACAATAACTCACTTAGATTGGTATGGGTTCAAGCTGGCAATCGGTACTACTTTAGCCTGTGATCCCCCTGGTGTCTTCACCAAGCTGGGAGCGCTCGCTTTTCCAAACTGGTTTGAGGGAGCATGGTACTTCGGAGCAGCAGGACCTTTCAAAAACCACAACAGAGAGTAAAGAATTTCAGCTTTGCAGACAAAAGCCAGCTTAAGACCAACTCATGGTGCAAGGTCAGGTAGAACTTTTCCCACCACACTACGGGGAGCCGCATAGAAGGCAAAGTTAACACTTAACACTGGTAGGCCCTTAAAGCTCCATTCACTGCGCTATGTGGGCACCACAGAGTGGTTAAAAGTTTGTTGAATCACTTCTGCTCTCGGTCACAAGTATTTTCTAGGCTACAAACTGCTGCAGAAGAGACACTCGCAGACCTCTAGAGCACTTACACTGGGAGTGGAGATTTGTGTCCAGAGTCAATCGCTTAAACACTGTCTAAGCAGGAAGCAGCTAGTTAGCAGCAAATTCTCTAAAATAAGGCACATCAGGCTTTAGATCTATACCGTTTGGGGGAACAATTAAGGAATAGTACCCCACAATCGAATAATTTCCTGACATAAAGCAATACTGCGAATTCTACACTGAATCTCATCAACGTATAAGCATAGAACTCTTATGATCAGCTTTAAGTACAGGAAGGAAGAGCTCGTTTTCTGCCGCAGTAAACAGGTGACAAAATTTTACTATTTCAAAATACTTCTTAAATGCAGGGGTAAAGAACATAGACAAGTTAAAGTAGTACCAAGAGCTAGGACTGACAACTTTTCTGCTTCAAAAAGTCTACGGGTTGACATTTAAATTGACTGCCTTTTTCAGTATCTCACTATTTAAGTCTTGATCAAAAAACTCTCTCTCTAGATGTACTATCAAATAATTTCAGTCCTGTACCACCTAAACCGTTTGGCCTCAATATCTCAGCATCGGTAACACATCTGTTGGCCAGCTCCAAACCGTAGCCTACTTGGGTGTCCACAGAGCACTGTTTCAAGAATGCAAAATTGCATCAGACTAGATGTTCAATTTATATTGCTTCATCAAAGTTGCTTCCTTTTTTTTTTTTCCCCTTGGAGAAGGAGAGGGAAGGGAGATAGATTTATATTTTTTTCCCCTTTTAAAAAAATGTATTATTAAATCCAAGTCTACAGCAGCCTCTCTAGAGAATTCACCTTGTCAAGCTATGGGTTGGTCTTTAAGGGAGTGTTTCTTGTGCAATAGCATTACAGAAAGGATCTTTTTAAAATTTAAGCTATAGTTTTGCAATGCACAAATGGAAACTAGAATTCCTGCCCAGGATTACTCTTACCTGCCACTGGCAAATTGCCACTTTGTTGCTGTGGTTTGCTGGGTGCTGGGTTTGCTGCTGGAGCTAAAGAACGTTGCTGCCCTTGCCCTGGTAATCAAATAGAAAGAGACCATATAGTACAGTAGGGAGTATAGTCATGAAAACTACCCTTAAGCCTTTTTAGGAAATAAGACTTGCATGAAAAAAGATAATTTAAAACACAGAGAACACACGCTAAAATTCAGGTGTTATAAGACACAGCAGTAGCAAGCTATCTGTTGAACAATATTACCATGGAGGAATTTCAGTTAGATCTCTTTCCTCAAGCAACTGCTTTTTACTTTGAAAGAATTCAGGGTTGACAGTTATTTAAAAGGACAGCAGTGAAGTAATCTTGACAAATTCTCAGTTTTTATAGGCTTCTATTGCTCTGACAGGTAGTTTCTGCTACTGCCTAACAGCTAAGATAAAAACTGTAGCAGAATTCCCTCTTAAAACTCAGAAAGGGCCAAAAACCCACTGGGTCAAGTCAAACCTGAAGTTAACACAAGACAAAGAAAACACCTGCTGTATTTTATTTCCAAAACACAAAGATATTTAATGCGGAGGCAATAGAGTCATCATTTCAGCATTCACCAGGGTCCCTCTTGGGACACAGCAGTATAGTGCACAGGGAGCAAAGTAATGCCATAGTAAGTACACATCGTGCTTTTTTTTTTTTTTTTTAGATTCCAGGACTTTTACTTGCCTTATACTGATGATAAATTACAAGAGAAAGAGCAGAGTAACATATCTAGAGAAATAGTACATTAGAAGACTAATCTACCATTCAAAAAATTGAATTCCTTTACAGAATAATTGTCCTATCATATTTTGCCTCCATATGAGAAAATACCCAACATTTTTGTCTTTTTGGACGCAACTAATTCTTAAGCCATCAGTTTGCAGAAAGTCCTAGGTTTGAGCAGGCAAAGCCCCCCTAATTTGGGATGTGAGGAGGAAGATGGTCAGAGAAAGTGGAAAAGAAGGTCAGACTAAGCCCCTAAGGATCACATGGAACAAAAGCAGAGAATTCCAGAACAGAAGGGCAAGAAAGGATGGCTCAGAAGTAGAAGAAAGGAGCAGAAGCAACACAAGGAGACCCTGATGTAACGTCGCCTGATGTTGAATAGTCTACAGAGGTAACCCTCCAGTTATTTTTAATCCAAAACATGGTCCTTGCACAAAACCCAATCTGCTCCTCTAACTTGCCGCAGTAGAGTCACATCGGTGAACTGGTGACAGCAGTCTCCCTGGCAACAGAGTGACGTCAAACAGCAATGTGTATTTACTGCAGAATCCACTAGATGGAGAAACCAGATTTCACCCTCACTCAGCTGCCTCAGGTACTCAGAGGACCCAGTCAGGGTCAGTGCTCAACACCTCAAATTCATTTTGTGTAAGAGAAGACAACTAAAAAAACCCAACAAAACACATTAAGAGAAAAATAAGTCTGCTCAGGGAAAGCATATTCAAGAACAGGAATGCGCATATGAAACAGCAAGAGACTTCCTCGCTACTTTTGTTCTAAATGTGTTTTTTCCCCTAGGACTTTTTAATTAAAAATAAAACCACCAAAAACCAAACCAAAGACCCTTACATACATTAGAACACTCGTGTATTATGAAACACAAATTCATATTTTAATGGCTGCCTACCCAAAGCCTGGTGTTTCTCCACAGAGTAAGAATGTATTAATACATCTGTGCATGTGTTCAAATACAGAAGTAGCATAAATCTCTCTCCAATTTTCTCACTTGTAGAGTCTAGGGACTCCTAAACTATGATTTTTGGTGGCTGGTGGCCTACAGATCACTTAGGTGCTCAGAAAACTGACTCCTCTGCCTGGTTTTTGCTGTTAGTTTTTACTAGCAGAAGCTGAAAAAAAAAACACTTGATATACCTGATTACATTTCTGCTACATATCCTGGGTTAGTCAAACCCAAGACCTTCGGCCAAACCTGGCAACACAGCCCACTCTAATGTAATAGCCATATAACAGTAGTCCTCTGCTTCCAGTAATTTATTACCAAGAGGTAGTGCTACCATGCCATGGTGATAGAAGATCTGTCCCAGAACTGAGCAGCAGCATGGAGGGGGGAAGTGGAAGGAAGAAAATGCACTTTGAAAGAACACACGCTAAATCATGATGGTGGGAAGGGGAAGAATAAAGAGTTCAAGTGAACGTATAAGTATACAAACATTTCAGCATTGAAAGATTAATGATAGATGTTAAGCATAAGTAGCAAGTAATTGTCATAGTAAGAAGAAAGTCCAGCACCAGAGTAATCTGAATGAGATCAATGACAGTAATAACATTACCGCCTAGTCTTCAACAACAACTAAACTGCTCAATCTTAATTTTCAATACTATTATGAAATGCTGCCTGAAAAGTTTTTATGATATGTACTAAGAAGATTGTGTCTCCAGCTTCCTTGTTAGGCAGATTAACCACCTACTGCTCAAGTGTAAAGTGGCCAAAAGCCAGCTTCTCACTCCCCGCGGTCTTACTGTGGTATTACAGTCTAGGAAAGACTACTCCGTAATCCCAGGTCTAGCAATTTGAGATCTGTATTTCAAGCAAGACCAAAAGTAGGACTAAACATTCTTTTTAAAATACCTGAACTTTTTTTCCCCATGAAAACCACAAAGTGCTCTTAGATACTCATTCTGCATTAGTTGAGTGTTCGTCAAAAACATAATCTCCCAATATATACAGGAACTTAAAAAATCCGCAACTTGAAATACACCTCTGCCATTTTATCAAGGCCTTCATGACAATTCAGGCAGCCCTGCAAGGCTGGGTTAAGCCTATTTAGTTTAATTTAAACTATTACCATATTCTGTAACTGAAACCTTATTTAGTATCGAATGAAAGGGTATGAAGTCTGCAGAATAACGTCAGTGTTAAAATGAAATACGCATCACATCAAATTCGTCATCTCTTAACTGTCTAGCGCAAGACCACAGTTACTACGATCATAGACCTGTAATATCTCCAAAAGCACTGAGATTTGAAAACTTCATTGCCAAGTGCTTTTGCAAGCCCAAATGAAGAACACAACTTTGATCAAAGTCATGGTAATTTTACCAAAATTTATAGTCTTAGAGGTATATTTTCAGCTCAGTTCTGTAAGATATCACATTCCCAGTTGTTTCTAAGCAACAATACAATAACTGAAAAACACTATAGCTCACAAGCTCTTGTAACACATAAGCAAGGGAAATGGGAGAAAGGCACAAAACAGTCTGCTCAGGAGCTGTTCTGAAAATCTTGGTCTCTACAGCAACTGTGGGATTAAACCATAAAATCTGAGATGTCAACACATTTTTTAAACAGCAATTAGCTAAGTAACTATCAAAGGAACAATGGATTCTTTAGGCTCATTTAACAAACGCCCCTCTAATTCCCTAGGAAAAAGAAAAGTTAATGAAGAAAGATGTCTTTGCCACGAAGTCTAATTTCTACTTCGATTAGTAAAGTAGATTTTTAACCAGAATGGCAGTGCACCTACCACCACTGTTTGTCCAAAATATCCTACAGAAAATTCTTGCCACTAATGTGTAGTCCCTTAGTAATAAAAATCTATGAATTCACTTCCACCAGGAAAAAAAGAATTCTTCAAGAAGAGCTATTTGCTATTAAATTTCATTCGTCATCTGTATATACATCAATGACAGAGCTGTCCAAATATTTTCTTTACGTGCTTATTATCCTCTCTCTTTTTTAAAGATCAGAACATACTTTTGAGCATATCTCAGAGGGGAAAAAAAATATACTAAATCAAAAAATATTTGCCTGACAACTGTAAGCTCAGCACATGAAAACAAAGAACACAGTTACTTATGCAACATAATAAAAACAAAAGATTCGTGGCAGGTCAGACTGAGGTCCACCCAGCACATCATTGTTTTCGGATGGCAGGGTAGGAATGGGTGCTTAGGATAGTACATAGCTGGCTGTGTTTCCATACCAGTCTCTCATCTATGTACTTCGAGCAATCTAAGTTTTAGTGCTTCCTGAACCTAACATTCATGCAGAGGATGTATTGTTATGTTTAACAGCCTTTAATGGATTTTTCTTTCACGTCTAATTGCTTTTTGAATCTGTGCCAAATTTTGGCACCTACCTCAACAAGTTCCATAATTTAACTGTGCATTGTTTGGGGGTGCGGTACAGCCTTTGTTTTAAAACCACTACCTGACAATATGAGAACTAAAGAGCATCAAATGAAAGTAGAAAAGAAAGAGAGATTCATCACTCTTTATTCATCCCCTCCATGCCATCTTAAACTTTCATAGATCATTATTACATCTTCCTCCTGCTGTTTTCTTTCCAGACAGAAGAAATTATAATCTATTTGATTACTCATTATGAGGAGACATAGAATAGCTTCCGCATACTTACTGGAACTCTAGGTAGAGACCACTAACGTATAATAAAAACCTGTCAATGTTATCATAAGGCATAGATACTTCCCAATACCATGTCGAGATTGAAGCTTCAGCCACGGTGTAGAGTTTATTAAAATATTGACAAAACTCATTTTGTGTTACACAAACAGAAAGGATTTTGAAGATCTGGACATCACTGTTCCAAGCCTAAGAAAGCTGAACACGTCTGACTGCTTCTTTTTAAGCGAAAGAGAGAGACAGTTGAAAGTCTGTCATAACAGACAGTCTGTTCAAAAAGGTATTTGTTTACAGAGGGCACTCACCTTCATTGTACGGCACTGGATTGCCAATATTTCCACCAACCTTATCAGCAGTTTTCAGAACATTTAAATCCATCAGTATAACCACTCTCCTACAAACACAGAATAGACAGCAATAAAGACTTTCACTCCCTCTGCAAGTCTATCAGACTCTGAATGTCCTTTGCAGCGGTAAGAGAATCAACCATTAGGGGCTGATCCTTTGGACGAGGGATCTGGAAGACAGAAGCTCTCCATTGTCAACTTAGCCCTCTCATGAGGCACAAGTAAGCTTGAAACTGTATCGCATTTCATCAAGGACAGCTGATGGCAGGCTGAGTGGGCACACAAAAATGGCTTGAAACAACATAGCGTTTTAAAAGTATCAAAACCATGCCAGATTTCACAAGAGGGAATATATTTCCTGCCTCAGAAGAGTTTATATTCCCTCCACAAGAACACTGAATAAAAAGAATACAAACCTCAGTTCATATTCTCCTAGACACATACATAGTTTTTTTATAATCACTTCACTCAGATCCTTTCTCGTTTTGCAGTATACCACCTCCCTTCCCTCAAATTTTTATAAAAGAAAGACCAGATTCCAAAACACCTAAGTAACAAGAAATCTTCACTGTTTGTTTTCCACAGTAGATAATTTTAAGTGAATTTTAAAGAAGTTTTGTACAATTTGGAGTATTCAGTATTCCAATTGGGAACTTTAAATCACTAAATCGCTGTACTAGACAAATCTGAACCCACTGCAGTCACATTCTGTAATTTTTTTTATTTCTCCTTTTGCTTGTGCTGTGTACTTTCCCTCTGGCACCCTAAAGACTAAGTATTTCCAGGTAATCCCCATCAAAAGCATTTGACCTCTGCTTAGTCACAAAGGACAGAGCACTCACTAGTGCAGCTACCTCTCTGTAGAACCATACTTAACAAAACTTATATACCTTCCATCTTTCAGGCTGTTGACAATGAATCTGTTAACTTCACAAATACATTGGGCTGATAAGCGTTCCTCTTCCACCAGATAGTTTAGTTGTGTTGCCAACATGAATGCTGCAGAAACAGAAAAAAAATATTGAAACAATTAACACATGCCAGTCTTAAAAGGGTCTGCCACGGCTGGCCACAATTTTTCCAGCCAGTCTAGTGCTGCATTAGATGTACAACTTGCTCAGTTAGTTAACACATAGAAAACAGTGTAACTCCTAACAAGTCACCAAACTGAGTGTAAACTATACTGTACTTATTCGCTAAACTTCAGAGTGCAGTGATAGCTAGAATGACCATATATCAAAGAAGTCAAGGAAAGATTAAGCTAAATTACTTTAAAATCACTGTTATAAAAATGTGTATAGGTTTCTATAGTTTCGTTATACCCTGTAGCAAGTTAATTGCTCAAAGCTCACAAAGAAAGTTCCAGAAGAGAAGAATTTTGTCTAAGTGTTAAAATGCAGTTGCATACTTCAGTCTGTGGTCCCCATATAAGCCATATTCTCCCTCAGTACTCATTTCATCACTTTGCACCTAGACACCCAGAAACTTTAGCATCATTACCAACTCCACACTTACAAAAATCTCACTGCAGCGTATCGTACTTACAGGAGAGTGTGTTAACCCCATCACTCATCAACACTCGGTAACGTGGTGGCCCATTTCCAGTTGCAATAGCCCGTGTATTCTATGGGGAAACAACAGATTATTAGTTCTCATTTGTTCAGAAACTCTTCAAAAACTTAAAGCGACATCATAGCAAATGACCTATCTATTCAGCTTTTTTTTTTTTTTGAGCATCGATGCCAACAGCATAGCCCAAGTTATGTAAAACAAAACTAAGAGTACATCAGCCTTGGTCAGCTCCTCTGCAGAGGAAGTTTGGCTGCACTCAGAAGAGCACGCAGTCATTAACTGGCACAAGAGGTAACAGACAGTACTCACGATGACCTGCAGCACGGGCTTGACGACGTCCTCCCCCTTCATTATGGCCTGGAGAAAAGAAAAAGAGATCTTCAGGTGCCACCTCCTCACTCAGGAACACTTCACGACCCACAGCTGAAGAAGAATTGCCGTGGAATGACCACAAACATGGGAATGGTCATCACCACCGGACCCGGCCAGGGCCCTCCGTGCCTCCTGGGATCAGGCCAGGCTCTCAGCCTGGTTTCTGCCCTCAGGACCAGGCCAGACGTGGTGCCCAGCCCCCCTCTCCCCGGGTCCAGGCCCGACCCAGTCTTCACCC
>NW_009624887.1:43616-56711 GCF_000690535.1 Cariama cristata | reverse complement strand
CTATATATAAAACTATATATTATATATACATAGTTTATAAACATACAAAATATATATAAAACTATCTCTACATATATAATTTACATATGTAAACTGAAGTTTATCCCAGATGGTCACATGCATTTCTCATAACATTTATCACTTTAGGGTTTGATTACATCGTCTGCATAATCTCTTCAGGTTTTGTACCTGTAAAAGCCAAAAATCCGTAGTGTCTGTATGAAGGTATTTTTCCCTGCAAGTAATAGACTGTTACTATGACAGCACTTTCTTATGAGAAGCTTGTTTCTTTTTTTCAACTGAATAGAATCATAGAATAGATTGGATTGGAAGGGAACTTTAAAGGTCATCTAGTCTAATCCCTCTTCAATAAGCAGAGACATCTTCAGCTAGATCAGGTTGCTCAGAGCCCCATCCGGCCTGTCCTTGAATGTTCCCAGAGATGAGGGATCTGCCATTTCTCTGGGCAATCTGTTCCAGTTCTTCACCACTCTCATTGTAAAAAACATCTTCCTTATATCTAGTCTGAATCTATCCTTTTTCAGTTTAAAGCCATTACTTCTTGCCATATCACTACAGGCCCTGCTAAAATGTTTATCCTCATCTTTCTTATAAGCTCTATTTAAGTATTAAAAAGCTGCAATAAGATCTCCCCGGAGACTTTTCTTCTCCAGGCTGAACAATCCCAACTCTCTCAGCCTTTCCTCATAGGAGAAGTGCTCCAGCCCTCTGATCATATTCTTAGCCCCTCTCTGGACCTGCTCCAATAAGTCCGTGTCTTTCCTATGCTGAGGACTCCATAGCTGGACAGAGTGCTGCAGGTGGGGGTCTCACGAGAGGAGAGTAGAGTAGAGGGGGAGAATCACCTCCCTTGACCTTCTGGACATGTTTGTCTTGATACAGCCCAGGATACAGTCAGCTTTCTGAGCTCCAAGCACATATTGCTGGCTCATGTCCAGTTTTTCATCTCTCAGTACCTTCAAGTCCTTGTTGACAGTGCTGCTTTCAATCTCTTCATCCCCCCAGCCTGTACTGACACCGGGGGTTGCCCTGACCCATGTGCAGCACCTTACACTTGGTCTGGTTGAACCTCATAATGTTTGCATGGGTCCACTTCTCAAGCTTCTCTAGGTCCCTCTGAATGGCATTGCATTCCTTAGGCGTGTCAACTGCATCATTCAGCTTGGTGTAGTCTGAAAACTTGCTGAGGGTGTACTCAATCCCACTGTATGTGTCATTGATGAGGATATTAAACAATACTGGTCCCAGTACAGACCCCTGAGGGACACCACTTTTAACTCGTCTCCATCTGGACATTGACCCGTTGACCATTTACCCTCTCAATGTGACCATCCAACCAATTCCTCATCCACCGAAGAGTCTACTCATCAAATTCATGTCTCTCCAATTTAGAGAGAAGGATATTGCAGGGAACCATGTCAAAGGCCTCACAGAAGTCCAGACAGATGACATCCGTAGCTCTTCCCTTGTCCACTGATGCTGTCACTCCATCATAGAAGGCCACTAGGTTAGTCAGGAAAGATTTGCCCTTGATGAAGCCATGCTGGCTGTCTTGCATTATCTCCCTACCCTCAATATGCCTTAGCATAGGTTGTAGGAGGATCTGTTGTGTGATCTTCCCAGGCACAGAAGTGAGGTTGACATGTCAGTAGTTCCCAGGGGTCTCCTTTCTACCCTTTTTAAAAATGGATGCAATGTTTCTCTTTTTCCAGTCACCAGGGACTTCACCCGACTGCCATGACTTTTCAAATATCACAGAGAATGATTTGGCAACTACATCAGCCAATTACCTCCAGACTCGGATGCCTCTTGTGCAGCTCCATAGACCTGCATATATTCAGGTTCTTCAGGTGGTCACACACCTGACCTTCTCTTATAGTGGGAGGGACTTTGTTTCCCCAGTCCCTGTCTTGCAGTCCATCCAGTCGAGAGGTGTGAGAAGAGAGGCTGCCAGTGAAGAGTGAGTCAAACGTTGTTGAGTACCTCAGCCTTCTCCATTGTTACCAGTTTGCCAATCACATTCTTCATGGGGGTACACTTTCTTTGACCTTACTTTTCTGGCTGACATAACTGTAGAAGCCCTTCTTACTATTCTTTGCATCCATTGCCAAGTTCAGCTCCAGCTGCACCTTGGCCTTCCTCATCCCATCCCTGCACAACCAGGGAACATCCCTATATTCTTCCCAGGACAGAAGAATACTGTTTTGTTGTCGGTTTTTTTCCTGTTTGGGGATTTTTGTTTGCTTATTTGTTTTGTTTTAATGTCTCCAAACCAAAAATGGGGAAAAAAGATGTTCCTATATAACTATATCACACTTCCCACTCACCCCTTTATTTTTTGACTTTTTCTTTCATATATAGATTAAAATTAAATCTGGTCAAAGGCAGGTATTTTGACTTCAAATAAAACTTGATAGTTCAATTCTGTTGGTTTGTTGCTTTTGTTTGTTTGTTTTTTGTTTTGTTTGTGTTTTTTTTTTTTTTTTTCTCCACCCTTAGTAGTAGGAAAACAGATTTGTTGAAATGAAAGAAAACGCAAGAAAGAAGGAATTTTATTCCAGAACCTAGTGAGGCATGGATTTCCCTGCAAGTGCCAATCATCAATCTTTGGTTACACTGACAGTACAGCTATGTTTTATTTGACAACTCTAATGCAGAATGCAGAAACAGTTCTTAACTAATAGCTCTCTGCATCTCCTTTCCAAGCACTGACCCAATAGCTAGCTACAATGTGACACTCCCTTACTAATTCTCTCATGAGTCTACAAATCTTTCCATCTTAGTTATACAGTAGAAGGCCTTCAGGCCTTTGACACGAAACAAGAAGCTTGTAGCTCTTCACCTATGACCAAGAGCCTATGCCTTCCCATGCAAACCCCCTGCAACGAGCAATCTCTCTTCATCTCCTGGAAGAGAAACAAAATTCTGTTTCAACATCAGATAGACCATCTTCTCCACAGGCTCCTTTACAATGAATTCCATCAGGCATGGAGCTGGAACTTGTTCGTATCTGAGTTCAGAAGCTAGGCTTGACTTGCAGGATATTTCAAGCCATTCATGGACTCAGACAGAAAGCCCCGCACTCTGAACAGAAAAAAAGTTTACAAGAAAAAAAATAGGTGTGCAAAACAAGAAAAATAATATCTATGAATTTTTAATAAGTGAAGACTCATAGAGGTCATCTCAGAACTCCATGGTGAGTCACCTATCACCATGCTATTACAGGAGAGAAGAGTAGCAAATCACAAGTAAAACCTGTAGGTCTGCTTTTCTCTTGACTGAAATCAATGCTGTTAAGTCATATCAGACACGCTTTGACCAAACATATCCGATCCCAACTCTCAGGTATAAAACAAAAAAACCCAAACCAAACAAAATAATATGGAAGACATCCTGCACATTGCTAAACTTTATAATGGCTAATGATTTGCAGTTAGTTTTGTTGCATTGAGAGATTTTTGTTGTTGTTTTGCTTGAGACAGAGCATCTATTACTGCATATTTTATCCAATTGTATGGATCATATGCAATAGGGAGCATATTTGTGATATGCAAAAATAAGATTTTTGTCAGCAGAAATTGAGTGTATTCAAGCATCTATTCTTAGTGTTTAGTTATAATTACCACATGAACAAAATTTTTTGTTAATAGCATTTAATTTGAAAAGTAAACAAAACTTTTTTTTCCCCCCTCTTTTACATGCAGTTTATTCTAAGACAAAGTTGAGATGCAATTTCTTTGTATTTGAAACTACAAAAGCACACTTTTTTATCTCATCAAAATTTATAAGAACAGTATGACAAGTGTCTAAAGTCCTCATCAGTTTGGACAAATCAGGAACAAGAGGGCCAAACCTGGAGTGTTCCACCCTTTATATAAGAACATTAAATTTATCACATAGGAAACTGTACAGTAGTACTTACAGGTCAGAAAGCTAACCCCACCCCTGAACTTCATTTCATTTTAAATCAGTCAATCATTTGTGCATTACATTTGGGAAGTTCCTGTAACAGAGAACAGTAGATGTGGAAGCAGATCCTTTGTTTTTAAGGGACACAATAAAGACTTCAGAGTCCCAGCTACTTCAGATTCATAATACTGTCAGAACATCATTTTCTCTTGCATCTACTGCACTTCTCATTTATAAGGACCTGTAAAAATCTGTACACACCCATATATATAATTTATATGTATAGAATTTTATATATATTGTACACACACACATTCTGAACCTTCCTTATGCTACCTCTAATTCTGCAGAAAATGAGAAGAGTACAGCCTGTGACTTAACTGAAGTGTTTACAGAAGTAGCCTTTCTTTCTAAAGAACCATGAAACACATGTTCCAAGAGAAGCTTTATAACATGAGTAGTTGTCTGATGAAGGACTACTTCTTATCATACAGCTGCCACAAACAGCAAGGCACTAATCATCCTCTGCAAAAGTTTCATAAAATAGCTGTGCTAAATGAAGGTGTAATACCCTACTTCAGATATTGATTTACAATTAACAGTGAGGGAAGAAGAAAACACACTTTGCTTGCAGCTGTTCCTCCCACAAGTTGTGCTGAAGATTCAAAATTAAAAAAACTGTACAGCACAACATTTATCATAATAAACTAATAAGCCTAGATTCTAAGTACTTGAAATTAAAACATTAAAATACAGTTTAAATAAGAGCATTTTATCACCATTGTCTACTGAAAACCTTCCTATAAAATACCTGTTAAATAAAAAAGAAAACACAAAATATAGAGATGAAAGAAAATACATAAAGATAAATACATGTCTGTTAATTTATCAAAATCCTGCTGCAGTACCATATCTCCCAAGCTGTATTGCCTTCTCATCCATCTAGGAGCTAAGCTTTCAAAAAAATGACAGAAACAGTTGTTACCTGCAAGACATAGAAACCTAAACACTAACTATATCCTTAAATATGTACTTATTTGCACCATGGCTACAAATTTCACAAATCTTCCCATTAATTCTCATTGTTATTCTCATCACTTTAACACTCTTGCCTGAAGCAAAGCTGAGCTTTCTGCTGCAGGGTATTAGTAGAGCATTAATACCCATACAGCCTCTCCTCCTGCCAATTGGTGATTGCTGCACCTGTGACTCCTTAAGTTCATCACAGCTGGGCTGAATCTGGTATAATAAAAAGTAATTGTCAGGAAGTAGCTAACAATCTTACTGTGTTTCTTCTTCTATCTTGTACATTGAATTAGGAACAGATATAATTCCCTTTCTTGCCCTGGAGATAGGAGTGTCTATGGTTGTGATCTTAGAAAGAAACAAGTAACTAAAATAAAATTTCCTTTCTTTATGAAGACATAAATTTTTTTTTCATCCATAAGTAAGCCTCTGGTTTGCTGATTCAGGGCTTTACAACCAAGCAGGCAAAATTGAATTTTTCTATCCTGCTACTGCAACTAAAACAGAAGATGGAGTATATTTGAGTCAGGTGACAGGAATGCAGATTGTGTCTGGAAGAATGGATTTTGTTGTTCCTGTTGGAATTTTGAGGTTAGTTATTACTGCTGTGGTTAGAAGATCGGTTTGCTTACTACAGCATCAACTGCTGTTCTGCATACCTGAGCTGTTCCTCCAGCAGCACTCGTCCCAGTTGTTAGCTTAGTTTCCCAGCTGCTCTAAGCGACTACTTTGCATGCCTTTTTTGCTGCAAGTTAAGCTGATTTTTTTTTTCTTATTATTCTTCTGATAGAAAAAGTTAATAAATTGTTCATTGTCTTATATATTTTAACTTGTTATGAAGTGTGAGACTGTTACCACGTCTTCCCTTAGTACTGAATTTTCTAGATTTCTCAACATGGTTCCCTGGACTGCCTGTTCATGAATTTGTAAAATCAGAAAGTATTGCCTTAGTGAACTTGAGCATTGTTAGAATGGTTGCCAGTGTTCCTCCTTAGATGGACAAAAGTGAAGTTTTTGGATAGATAGGCACATGTTCTAACACAATTCTGGGTCCCCGATAAAGTAAGCTGTGACAGGCTAAAATTAATGATAAATATGTTTACATTTTTATATAATAGTTTAACAGCTAAAGCAGTCGGTCAGGAAGGGAGAGCTTTGGAAACCCTCTTAGATGCCATCTAGTCCAAGATTAAGTGAATTCATAAATGTTGCACCCAAGTGCCAAAATCATTAGCTTGTAGAGAAGTTGGAATATGCTCTATGCTTAACTATGGGGACTGAGCTGAAGTTTAGATAGCAATTACAGTCTTCTGTTTGATGAAGCACTTGACTGCATCTTGTCATAAGAAGGTCCCAACTTTGGGGGTATATTCTACTTTCTGTTTCTGGGGCAGCAATTTGGGTCTTAGGTTTTCTTTTTGTTTTATTTTTCTCCATGTGAAGAGGACATGATGGGAAGCTAATCTAGTGATATTCTAACATAAAATGCTTTTAACATCTCAGAAGCAGCGCTAAAAATCTATGCTTGCATGTATGATTTGTGGTCACTAGAGCCAGCCTACTACTTTGATCATTTAGTATCATTAATAGTCAGGAAAGCCTCCAGATATGTAGAAAATATGGATTGAGTTTGCTTCTAAGTGGAGTTTAGATTGCCCAGATGCTTCTTTTCCTGGATACCAGTCAAGTAATTTGGCTTTATCGTAATGATATTGTCAGCAAAGAGCTGAGGAAAGTAAATAGAAGCACTCACCATTTCCACTGGTTTTCTGTAGTCTTAGAGACAAGTTATGTAAGGAGATTGAATTACCTCTAGCAGTTTTCCGTTACTTTAAAAAAAAAAAAGAGGGGGGCTGGGCAAAGGGAAGTAATATGATTATTCTAGGTGTGCTGGATAGTCCTCAAAGAGAGACACCGAAAATTCTGGTGAGACAGTACACAATTTAAACAGACTAAGATCCACTCCATTTTAATTAAGGCTCAGTTAGACTTGCCTTTTTAGCATCCAAGTCATACTTTAGGCTGCTATTAAGCTTGACATCAGTTAGATCCAATCTCCAGATCATTTTCTGCTTATCCTCATAGTCTCCATTGTGTGTATGCATGCACACATGCTTCATTTCCACTTTTGATGTTGCATGCCAGCTGAAGACTGCTGTCACTCCCCAGTCAGGCTGGCTGATAAAAGGAATACTTCCAGTTTCCATCCACCAGCTGACTCCCAAAAGAGTAAGACAAGAGAATGTGTGCAGTGAGGGCAAGTATTTATTCCAATGCACGCTGACATTTATAAACACAAATAAATGTCAGCCAGTCATGTAAAGGGTGTTGCCTCTTAGAATACACCAAATTTACTCTACAGATCCTGCAAATAAGCAAAACTACAGTTAAATAAGATTTGATCACATCTAGATTCTTGTGTTGTTTCTCAGATCTTTGTGCTGTTCTTTGGTGTTATCAGGTCAGGACCTTCTTTCTGTCATGTTGTTCCTTCCTCTGCTACACCCATCAGTCACTCTTTATGGGCTTTTAAGTGTTATGTGGGATGAATTTCTTCCATCCAGTCACAGTCTTTATTACATTTGCCACAGATGGCCGACCTTTGCTTTGCATTCCCTTCTACATGTCTTCAAACTGCCTCAATCTAGTTTATGAGTTAGGTTAAATGCCAGTAGCATATCTTTCTGTTACAAGGTCAGCTTTTCTCATTTTCTTGCTAGTTCATCTGGCTGGGTGGTTTTGGGGTCTACAATCCTCTCTGAATAACAATCCCTGCCATAGTTTATGTAAAGTTCATTTATAACATATGATATGTTTCAAAAATCTGTTTTGTACTGAATTTCTTCTTCATTTCAGATTAATTTTCCAATTCACTCAGCTTATTTAACATTTTCCTTTTCTTCTTGTTAATAGCTTTAATTTTCTGACTTCCAGCTTGGGGCATGACAAAGTTTTATATTTGTATAAATCATCCACATTTTTGGTGAGAGCACTAATCAGAAATTAAATTATTCCTTTAAGATTGTGCTTAAAATACCATTTCAGTTTGATGGGGAATTGCTAGCAATGTCACTTGGAAAGTTGGTGTGGGTTTTGGTGTGTTTTTGTTTGGTTTTGTTATGATTTTTTTTTTTTTAAATATCAGCAGTGTTTTTGCCTTAGCCATTTGCTCTGAATATATTTTCCTAGATTTTATGGAAGAATCATGAAAGAAATATTCTAAAGTTAAATCAAATTATGTTATGTGAACACTGCCTCCTTTTTCACAAGTCAAGTTGTATTGACAACTTCATGCCATATCCATTTTTTACGAACTCTTGAAAGCTTTACTTACACAAAAGCCAAGTGATGTAAATGAAGCCATAATTTCATTCCTAGTTCTGTTTTGAACCAGATCAAAATGGCTCCCCTTATTTGATACAAGCTCCTCTTCAGTATAAAAGTAAAATACAAGAAATAGGAAGAAAATTTAATTCTTAATTGGGAAATTCTATGATAGTCTTTTTTACTCAGACTCTTGGAAAAGATTTTTAAAAACCAAGCAAAGAAACCCTCACCAAAGATCGAAACCTCTCATTGCAGCTGTTTCTTTCACATCTCATTTAATGCTGTAAGGAACATAATTAGAGTTTTAAATTACTTGAAAGCAAAAAATAACCCTAACACAGAAATCAAGATCCCTAACTGTAAATGAAGCCACTGTGATGAAACAAGAAAGGAGGATTTCAGTGATCCTTGTAGACAATGTTTTTTATTTCTCACTACAATTTATTCTATTGCTATTGAACTAGGTGTGGCTTGGTGGGGCACCCTGTTAGCTATGATAGGTCATCACATTACTAACTCCTTGTTAGTTTCAAACTTGCTGAGACAGCGATCAAAAAGAAATAATTTTTTTTTTCCTCTTATGTGGATAATTAATTATCCTGAGTTTTCTCTTTTTAGATATTTGAGAAAAATCTAGCAAGAGTCTTTTTCCAGTTTCAGTGATGTACTAGCTAAAGGAAAATCAAAAACGAGATTTGAAAGTAGATATAATTAATAGTAAAATAATTAAAGTTTTATAATTTGATATGAAATTAATTAAATAAAATATTGTATTAAGCAATCTTTACACGAAATTATATTTTTTCCAGGCAAACCTCTGAGGAGGTTAGAAAAGTAAGAAAGGTATCTATCAGAAATAACATAAGCATAATTGAATATGCTTCAGCTGGGGGTTAAACTACTCCTTTCTGTACCTTTTCCTGTTATTCTGAGCAACTAATAGTGGAAAAATCTTCCTAAGAAAACAATTAAAATAGTTATAAACAGAAAATTGAAAGTTAAATAGTAAAATAGTAGTTATATTCTGCTTCTGTAAATCACAAATATTGAGGATAGTCCTTTTCCTTAAGGTTGCTTTTATATTAATCAAAAAAGTTTTACAGAATAGTATGTTAGTACTGAATGGTTTGACTTTGAATAAAATCTTTAGCATAAAAACTGATGACAGGAGTTTTATCAAAATAAAATGTCTTACTCTTGAAATCACTGTCCTGGGGTTCAACATTTTTGTTGATGGATACATCTGTCTTGCTATGTTATGGTGAAGTAGCCCTTTCCTGCGTAGTGAACTTCTAAGTGGATTTTGTTTTGGAAAGCAATTTAATGTTTGCTGATAACGTTGATTGGTACTTCGTCAGTGTTAGCTTTTAAGCTTCTGTTCTGGTCTGCTTAATTTTTTAAAATAACTTCTTTGATGAAGTGATGCTTTACCACCAGCAGTTCAGCTGGCTTTCTGCTGATAGTTGGATTTTCTCTCTTCTGCGCTATTTTGCACCGTCTGAGTCTCTTTAGAATTAAAAAGTGTACGTTAGATTCAGACCTCTCCTCCTCCACTCTGCTGTTCCTTTTCTAGATATATCCTAATAAACTGGTCAGAGTGTACCCTCTGCAAGTTTGCTGATGGCACAAAACTGTGAGGAGTGGCTGGTACATCAGAGCATCATGCTGCCATCCAGAGAAACCTTGACAGACTGGCAAATGGGCTGACAAGGACCTTGTGAAGTTCGAAAGGGGAAGTGCAAAGTCCTGCACATGGAAGGAACAACCTCAGACACAAATATAGACTGGGGGCCACCTAGCTGGAAAGCAGTTTGGCAGAACAGGACCTGGGGTCCTGGTGAAGACCAAGTTGAACATGCACCCTTGCAGCAAAGAGGGCTAACAGTGTCCTGGGCTGCATTAGGAGCAGTATTACCAGCAGGTCAATGGAGATGATCCTTCCCTTCTGCTCAGCAGTGATGAGGCCACACCTGGAATACTGTGTGCAGTTTTGGCCTCCTCAGAACAAAAGAGACATGGACATACTGGAGAGAGTCCAGTGAAGGGCCATGAAGCTGATGAAGGAACAGGAACTTCTCTCCTGTGAGGACAGGCTGAGAGAGCTAGGACAGTTCAGCCTGGAGAAGAGAAGGCTCGGGGGAGGGGGGAAATATTATAGTGCCTATAAATACCCAAAGTGATGGTGCAAAGAGGACAGACAGAAGTTCTTCAGGAGATTCCATCGGAGCATCAGGAAACATTTTTTCACTTTGAGTGTGACCACGCACAGGAACAGGTTACCCAGAAAGGTTGTGGAGTCTCCCTTGGAGATATTCAAAAGCTATGTGGACAAGGACCTGTGCAACTGGCTCTGGGTGTCCCTGCTTGAGCAGGGGTTTGGAACAGATGACCTCCAGAGGTCCCTTCCAATCTCAACCATGTGATTCTGTCATTGAGCAGACTCAGTAGTTGCAACAGCAGACCTATCTTTCTACATAAAGGCACATTTGTTGGCCTAGTCTATTATCGTGCTTTTTCCAGTGTGTATTTTTCCTTCACTTTAAAGGCATCTACTCTAGTAATCTTCCTCCTGCCCCCTCCCCTCAATAGAAAAGGAAGTCTGGCTTTGAAGGGCGGTGGGGTGGGGTGAGGAAATAATTTACTAGTCATCACAGAAGAGAAACAATTCCTTCTATGTCTTTCAAACTGATAATTATTTGCTAGAAATCCATAAAATCTCTTTTTTTTTTTACTAACTTCCCTAGAAGACATATGCTTTTGCACAGCCTTTTGTAGGAACACACTACAAGCCAAACACTCTGATCTATCGCTGCCTCAATGATACCATGAAACCATAGAATATCGATGTGATAATGACAGTCTAAATGTGTCTCATACAGTAAGATTTAATAATTTATCTTTGAAATTGGTCATATTTTATTTACTTTGTATTTATGTGGTAATTTATAATTTAAATAATCTTACTGGTTTTGAAAGACTAACTATGAACAAAAGAAGGTTCAGGAATCTAAAGACTGCAAAATATAGCTTTATGGCAGCAGAGTTAATTTTTTAAAAGAAATAAACACATGCAATATGTATTTTCTTAAATACTTCTTAGAGGTGAAGGTTGGATATCAGGAATGAACTTTCAATATATGAAAGAAGCTTATTATGAACTGTGTGTAACAATGTCGCTGAAGTATTCAAAGATACATCAATATAATTCTCTGAAACAAGGAATGTGCTTTGGCTGTGATACGCAGTCCAGAAAACATCCTGGAAATTTTACGAGAAAGGTCTACTTCTCTCAGCAAAAGAATAATTTTGAGAAATAAAGAGAAAACCAAATTCTGTGCAGATAGGAAAATGTACCCGCAGAGATAATAGTTTATAAATGCATTATATTGTCAAATAAAAGGCTGTTGTGATAGAAGGTATGCTCAATATTTCAGAAACGGTAATCACAAATGAGCACACAGGGTTGCTACAAGTACCAACTTTTCAGCCACTGACCCTTTCAAATGCAATGACTTGAGATTGTAGTAATTTAAACAACTAACATTTCATGATTATGTACCATCAAAAAATGTCAAAGAGTATTGATTGTAGCTTTGAACCTGCCAAAATAAAAATGCAGAAACTTGGGCTTTCAGGCATGTGATTTGTCTGAAAACAAGTGCCCAATCCTGTTCTATTTACTTAAAAAAGAGTGTACTTGATCTCTGAACAGTTCAAGGCTAGTAAGAAAAAAAGAAGCCTGGAAATGCTGTCAGATAATTTTTTCTGATTCATCGCAGTATATCATAACCTGTCTCTGATTAGCTGTGATTGACAAGTTTGGAATGAGTAATTTCAGTTGAGCAGGAGAGGCTAACACAGCCCTTTGAGTGAACTGCAGTGGAAGGGTGGGAAGTTAGTTTTATTCTGTTAAACAGTCCCCCTGAAATTACTGTGTCAACAGTGAACTGTTTTTCAAGATCTACAAGGGTTGTCCAGTGTTCTACACTGGTCAAGAGTCATCCTTGTACTCTAAAAGCTTTGTCTTCTTAGGCTTTCGGTACAATTAGAGAGTGACATATACAACATCAATATGTTATTCAGTCCATAAGCTATGATGTTTCTAAAAGCAGTTATGGACTTGGTCGTTAAAATCCTTTGATGTGAAGCTAAGTCTTGTCCACAGTGCTTTTAAGCTATCCAGCTCTTTGCTATTCATGGCAAATAGGAAATTGCACAAGCTTCTGCACAGAGTTTGTGCTTTTTCTGTCTCTCTTTTTAAAAAGCTCATGCCTTTCCATTCTTTTCCTCTCTTCATCTATTTCAAAACAGTTTTAAGATTACTTCCGGTGCTAATCCTTTAAGAAAATGATGTATTTTTTTATTAATTTATTGAAAAATAGTTCTTTCCTTACAAATTTGAGTTTTGTGTGTTATTCAGTAATAAGAACACTATATATCAGCAACAATAACACTATATACTATACAGTATACAATTGTATAGTGTAAATTGTAACACAGGTTCGGTCAAACAACGGTGCACATACATTTATCACATTCATACAGACTGTATTCTGTTGAAGATGTCATAAAATCATTTCTGTGTCAGAAAAAATCTAATTAATCAGACTCATCACTTTGTTTCTATACAATATTCATAGAGTTCTTTTGGATCACTGAAACAGTTTATAATAATCTCTCAGACTAAATGAAACTCGCTTTAGTAACATGCTATGAAACACCTGTAGTCTAGAATGAGCAAAGCTTATTTATTTTCAGAGCAAGCATGTCATGTTAACTTCTATTTGGAAAGGTACATGTCTTTTTTTTCTC
>NW_009624887.1:4836-43563 GCF_000690535.1 Cariama cristata | reverse complement strand
AGAAAATAAATTAAACTTATCAGGAAAAAAATGTGAAATTGATAATTATATAATTAATAATTATAGTAATTGATAACTATACATTTATTGAAACTTTGCATAAAAATACTTGTAAAATGTTCCATTTTGTATAGACTTAATATTATTTGTGACTGTACTACAGCCTAAAAAGAGCCATAAAAAGAACTTTTCAAAGTATCACCAAGTTTAATTGAGATTATAAATATACAAGGCTGTTCTGAATTTTCCTCTGAATTATAGTAGACTATAGATGATGATTCAAAAGCAGTATACACCCTGCAGTTCACTAATTAAGATAAGAATTTTCTTTTTTATGAAGATTTTCGTGCTGCTTTTTGAACAACCATCATATCACCTGAAATGTTTTAACTTTAATTTTACTCTTTCTGCTGAGCCAGAGTGGTAATTTTATCAAGTAACAGATTAACAGTCGTCTTTTTTCCCCCCAGAGGATATTTGCCAAGAGCTTATACTAATGCAGGTCAAACTTTGAGCTAAAATAATTTAATAGTATCCTTTTAAGGAAGGATGGTAGTCTTTCTTTTGTTTTGCTAATGACATTACACAGTAGCACATTACTGAAAGGTAGGAAAATTTGCAGAGTTTAAGAGTATTATTCTTATTCACATTTCACTATAAAATCAAGTCTTCTCTTTAAACACAAATCTTCATGCCAATCTGCTCTATTTCAATGCTTGGGGGAAAAACTGTATCTGTCAAATGAGTTTCCTAACACAGCTTAAATTAAATGTCAGGATAAAGTTTGTACTTGTTCTCTTTATGGACTTATCTTTATGAGTGTGTTTAATACTCAGAGGAGATTTACAAATAAACAGTTAAAAGAAAATTGTATCTATTTTGCTCATCCAGCAGTCTGAAACTCAGAAAGTGCTCCTCAGTGTGAATAAAATGTATTTGAAAATAAAATTTTACTTTATAATTGGCATATCTGAGTCTCCTGCTTCTGGCAGCCATCTTGCTGACAAGATACTGGTAGAATGACGCCCTGTGTCACATTCTATTGGAAAAAGCTGGTTTTAATATTGCACTGGCATATTAGTAGATGTTAGTTTTGAATTTCCTTCTCTGCATAGCTAACTAGGGAGAGGAGTACAGCTTTATGTGCACAGAACAAAGGGACACATTTTAATTCTGACAGCTAAATTATATATATGAATAATTTATACTGAGATATAAGGACCAGTTAGAAAAGGTCAGTTTTTGTAAATAATGTCCTTTTGACCCTTGTACATAGGAAAACAAAACTCAAATCTTGGTGTAATTATGGTTTTCCCAAATGTCTTTCAGTATTTTATTGTAGAGGGTAGGTTTACATAGTATATTTTAAAAAGATGTCTACAAGCTCTGATCTTCCTAGCATAACACAGACCCCAAAGAAACAAATGCTAAATCTTAGCAGGATTTGTTAACTCAGACCTGGCACTGTGTTATTATGATCAGCTAGGTTTTAGCTTAGGTAGGCTTTTAAGCTTAGGCAGAGCAAGCTCACTTGTGTTCTGAAATACTATATTATCATACTTTGTCCAGGTAAACTTTGATCCTTCTTCTTCCTATTTAAAAGGTATCCTGATGTATAGTGTTAGAATGTATCCGGTTAGAAAAATGCTGCTGAATTTCTTCTAAAGGTGAGTGTGTCAGGTAGCTTATAACTCTGGCTATGTAGATCTTTATGATAAGCAAAGTCTTAAGGCTAACATTAACACTATAAATCCGTGCTGGTTTCTTCTACTTCAGCTTTGGAAGGTGGTAGATTTGGATAGTTACATCTTGCTTAGGCTGAAATTTCATAAAAGATTCTTAGGACAGATGCCACAGAAAAGTCAATGTACGTCCTGCAATGTTTAAAAGTTGTGTACAAAGCTATGTCCTTTTTATAGATACCTGTGACTGATTAGGTTCAATATGCTTCAACATTATTAGACATTTTTATAATCTCTGTCACAGAAATAAAGGTGTTCAGAACTGGTTTTTGTTGTGCCATTGCTGAGGAATTGTAGTATATTAAGTTTCCATACCCTACACTTTTTCTTCAGGAGATTCTATATTTCACTAGTTATGCTTTTCTCCACCTTTTCCTTTTGCAAGTGCCTTCTTTTTTCTTCTTTGTCTTTTTTTTTTTTTTTTTTTTTTTTTTTTTCCCCTGATGCAAACGCTTTCACCTAAATGTTAGCATCATGAATAAGGTCAGTGCAAGATTATAATTTATTATCTGAACACTTCTATTGGCGGCACACTGATTCACTTCTCTTCATAAGCAAGAATATCTGTTACTTCTACTAAACCACTGCAATATAATTGTTGGGAAAGCTCTGACTAGTATTTGTCTGTAGTAGCAAATCAAATTTTAATGAGAATATTTTTGGGCACAGAGCCAGCTAGTGTGGGATGGTCCCTATACGTGCTAGTTAACAAGGGATGGTCCCTATACGTGCTAGTTAACAAGGCCTCAAAAACATGGTTTCATGCAAGCTGCCTGTTGAGCATGTCACGGATCTTTCGGTTTCGGAGCATTCCTGCGGACAGTTTGGGTGTGGACTAGCAGCCGTAACCCACAAGCCTGCCAAGGAGCCTTCTAACACTTCTACAGTATGGACAATCAAACTCCTGAGTGCTGTTGAATTTATTAGTGCAGCCAAGGAGTCCTTGACATTCCTGTATTCTGCTATTATTGCTAATATGTTCATGTTAGTGCTTACTTTGAGCTTTTTGTTCTCCTGCTGCTCCACCTAGATTTCTAGTGGTTTTGTTGTTGTGTGTTGTGGATTTTTTCCCCCACAAAAAAACTTTTTCTGTGGACCCTTTTTGTTTCATTTATTGTTTATGCAATTCATGTAATTTACTCTCCCTCTTTCCAGTCTTCCTTGTTGTTGGATTGCAGCTACTTGTCCACCTATTTCTGCCAGAGGAAGACTAAGTAACTAAAGCCACAGTGACTAACACTTTGACTTTATTTTAAGCAGTGAATTCTCATCTAAACAATTAGGCTTAAGGCTCTGCGAGCAAAAAGACTTATAGGAACTCTGCCTAATATACTTAATTCCTTCAGTCTGGTGATCATTGCAGTCTGTCTGCTATAGGATAGACATAACCTGAGGGAGCTAACAGCCTCAAGTAAGAATGCAGCTAGGAAAACATCATTCTTTGTTATGTGAAGTATTTGCATTGATAAAGTGATTGGACCACTATAGTATTGAAACCTTCTCTTCTTTTAGTTATCTAAAGACATGATCTTGAATCCCTGTGCCAAGAATCTGATTATTCATAGCTCCCTGGTAACTTAAGGGATGCCAAGTACTCTTCAAGAAAAAGAAATGATAGCAAGACATTGGAGTCTTTAACTGTTTGTTCCTTCAGTCCTTGTATAATTTTTGTTGTTTGTGGTAGTAAGCATAGTTTTCCACGCTCAATACCATCGATGAACAGAATCTTAGTATTGTATCAGACAAACCGTTGCCAAAAGGAAAGTTATTCCATGGATGAACAAGCATATACTTATGAGGTGGTTTTGTGATTTAGGCTGGGCAGTAGACATATACATTTGTAAGTAGTAAAGATAGCTCATTTGACTTCTTATACAAGAACTTATACAAATACTTGTCACAGACTTTATCCTGATTTTGCACTTACAGACTTCAGTAAGAGATATACCATTAATTTCAGTTGGACCATTTTCAGGCCTGCAATACACCTTTCAACATTCCTGCCTTTAGTTCATTTGCAGTAGATGTACTAATGAAATTATATTGATAACGATGTAGTAGTAGGTAATGATGCAAAATTACTTTCGGTTACTGAATTTTCTTCAGTATTACACGTAGCCACATGGACCATCAGTAGCATGATGTTTCCTTTTTTTTTTAATACTTTCAAATAAAGAAGCTCTAAATATTTGTGCTGTTATGAGTACTTGGATCTGATCCTGTAATCAGAGTGTATAGAAAACTGTGTACCTTCTGCTGAAGGTTTAGAATATGACCCTATGGACAACAGCCATTGTAATTGCAGCTATCCAGAAGGCAGAAGGCCACATCCGAGTTGATCATTCTAGGCTTCCTTTGTCATAAAGGAAGAAATGAAGCACTTCCTGAACATACTTTCTCTAATCAGTTTTAGACTTTAGAAACTTGTCTCTATTTATCACAAATGGTGTCAAGACAGGTAGGTCAAACTATCTGTAACATAGATATTTACATTTGGTCAAAGGAATCCTACCTCACATTTCCAAAATAATACATGCATTTGAAGCTTAGCACACTGTAGTACCAAGAAAAGACAGATTCATATTGTGTACTCAGTCTTGCTATTGACATTTCTTGCCTTCTTAAATAACTTTAATTTTTTTTGATAATTTTAGTTAGTGTGTAGATAATTCCTGTTCTTTAAAATAAGCAGGGTCTAGATAATTAGTGAGATATAAATAATTCAGGCAGAAGAGACATTAGGGGCTTCCTAGAGACCATAATCTATCAACAATTAGGAACATTAACATAAGGCATTCTAGACATCTTTCTAGTAAGACTATTAAATATGCAGCCAGATCCAAAAGATCAAAATAGAGATCTGACTTGCATTCAGCAACATAAATAATTAATCCTTCTGTCTATCTATCTACCTATCACCAAACTATCCAACTCAATCCTTCAGCTTGCTCCGTAAGTTTTGTAGAAAGAGAGGACTTGACTCAGGGAATTAAAGTCATCTGTAACTAGAACCATGCAGCTTGAAAAAACCTTCTTTGATTGCACTTGATCTTTCAGGAGAGTCACAAATTATTTTTACCTTGTCCTTGTGCTGATTTCCACTCTTAACTTGAAAATGTAGTTTGCTATCCTGATTATTTTGTTTGCTGTAGTGTTATACACAAACGCTTTGGTTTGCTTCTGTTGTCTCAATGTTAGAAATAACATTCAGCAAAAATAGTATGTTCCATGTAAGGTGCTGCAAAGACATTCATAGATAGGGTTTGTTTAAAAAAAATCTAATTTGTTGGTGTCTTTGAATAGGGTAATGCTTACATGAGGAATCAAAGCTGTTGAACAGGATGGTTGGTTGTTATTTGGATGGTGATGGGAAACCCTGTTGCAAGGGCCCTGTCAAGCGTCTCTTCACCTGAATCAGACGAGGCTTTCCAAACTGTTCTAATGAATTCTTATAATCCAGATGGCTGATGGTCCTGTGTTACCACTTCAGAAAATGCATGATCCTTCTCTGTGTATTACCTTAAACTGTGTACAAAACACCTCTTGTCTGTCTTCGCTATATACACAAGAGTGCTATGTGACCAAACCTGCATAAGCAGGAACAATTTACACTATTTTATATTATTTGTGTATCTTTTGGTCAATTCTACATCAGGTAGAGTCTCTGAAATTGACAGATTTCCCATCCAAGAGAACCAACACAATTAAGTGCACAAATAGCACCTACCAACTGACCTATGGCGCAGCCTGGAGAAATGTCTAGTACTGTCCAAAACTCCCACTTTCTGCGCCAGTTAATCAAATACTTTGTTTGACAGTGCCTAGGAGTTCAGTCAAACATCTTGTCTCAAGTCAGTCTATTATTTCAAATCAGTACATTGTCTCATCTCTACAGGGACTAGCTGGGTAGTTTCTAGACAACACAGGGAACTCATGAGTAAGAGTACTGTGGGTGCATGCAGGAACACCCCTATACCCAAAAAACAGTTATAGCTGTAGGACAAACTTGAATTTCCATCCATATATCACAATTATAACTGAAATTCCACACCAATAGAAAGACACAAATCACTTGGACAGGTAAGTGTATAAAACACAGAGGAGCTAAAAATAATGTTCAGGGCTGTTTCTTGAAAAGCGAAGAGGAGTTTTTCAGTGCTTTGCAACCCTCATTCTGGTTGCTGTACTAGATGGAATAGATTAAAATCATAAAGCTGGAAATTCCTATCCAACTGCATGCATTTATCACCATACCAGTACATTTTAGGAATTTATTTATATCTGTGTGTTAAACTGTGAAGGGTAACTTGTGTATCCTAGTACTTACATACTTACACGTCTTAGTACTTACATATACTCTTAGAGGGCTTTTCAGCTAAGGTCCTGTTCAGATTGCATTGCAGTAATACTTATACTCCCTTTATTATGGCCAGTTTTTTCTAAATGTGAATAATTAAAAGAAAGAAGCAGCCAGCTTTATATAATTTGTATTAATTATATTCTGTATTCCATTTGTTTTATATGTAATTAAATACATTTGGGAAAAGATTCATTCTTATTATTCCTACACATGTTTTTTCATGATAATTGTTTCTATTGCAGAACTAATTAAATATCATTCTGAAGTTCTCTCCTTTAAATGTAATTACCTTTTAATGAAATATATACATAGTTCTCACTATTACTGTGAAACATTTAGCTACCCTTTCTATTTCTCACTCTTCCACTTACTGCTACAATTACACTTTGCACTTGTGTAATGCTATTAACATGGGAATCTTGACAAAGGCAAAAACGTGCAGTCTATTTTATACAGATTGGATAATCACAGATCCTAGATTTCAAGGAACAGGTCTCAGATTTTTTTACCCTGACATTTTGATGTTTGGCTTAGCACACTTCACCCTTATTTGCCTGAATATTTACATGTCCTACACTTCTCAATGAAAACTGGAAATATTAATTCAATAATCAGACCAAAGAAGTGCCTTCCTTAAAGAGGAGGAATCTAGAAGTCTTCTAAGGCCAGGCATCTGACTTCCTTACTGACCTGGTCCCCTTCACTGCAAACAAGCTTCTAAACTTACCATAACCAAAGCTGGACAGCTGAATATCGTAAGACAAATGATATGGATACCTCCTTAAAAAGTTTCACATTGTAGACCTCGACCAATGGTACTCTGAAACAAACTGTCTTAAAAATACAGACCTATGTGGCTTGATGCTGGAAGTGAATATAAGATATTGGTTTCCTGACTGCTAGAATTTTCCTTCTGATCACTCTTGTGAGCACTGTCCAATGTGGTTCTTAACAGTCTGTGAGGCGTACAAATGGGGATTAATTCTAGCTGTAATTCATTACAAAAAGTTTGATGGTATGATCTTTCTACAGTTGCTTCTCTAAACCCTAAAGACCTAAGAAGTCAGGGGAGTCAGAACCCACAAGGAGGGAAAAAAAAAACAGAAACAACAAACTGATAGAGATAATTCAAGAGGACAGACAAGTCTTAGAGGATGTCACGAACGAGTGGTTTAGGATTATTAACAGAATCACCGTCATAGGTATTAGCAGAAATGGTTTTAATATGAACTTATAAAAGTGCAGCTTAACGAAGTTTAATGGCAAGGTTCACTCTATTACTTACTACGTGAAAGGGATATAAACAGGAATAATTGAGTTAGAATCGAGCTAGAGTGATTTACATAGAGGCCAGAGATAAAAACAGTAAGTGAGGCCCTCCCATTGAGTCACGAGATTCAGAGTAGAACCTCTTGCTTTCTAAGCTCCTTCAGAGATGAGTCTAGGTGCAGCTGGATCTACCCCTAGTCCCACACTTGGTGAACGCTTTATATCTAAGCAATACAAGGAGTGAAGTATTTAGCAGTAGGATTTAGCAGTACTTCTTCATTTAACAGCACTTAATCATTGACTAATTTAACAAAGTAATCCAATAGGATTTACTATGATCCTAACAGTGACTTAAATTGTTACAGGGTATTTAAATCAATTCACACACGCATGCACACAAATGCAAGAAGAGAGATTTATATATAGGGATGTATGTATAAAGGAATAAATGTATAAAGATAGATATACTTGTCAAAAAAAATTCCCCTTGAGTTCAGTGAAATACTCACTGCAATGCCTTCGCATTTCTCAAAGGGCGAGGGTTGAATATTGAGGAGTAAAGGGTTTTTGGCCCAGGCTCCATCATCTGCTTTCAGCAACGATCCTCTAAACTTCACAAACTTGAGAGTTTCACAAGCTCTGAGAGGTGTCCCACACAGAGGGAGATGCTGGTTGCAGCCCACTGCAGTCCGGGAGAGCTCAAAGGGTCTTGCTTAGGACCGCTGCTATAGGTTTGCAATGTGATTGACTTTAGTCATTCGAAAATTTCCATTCTGGTCACAGCCCAAGTTGGTAACTGCTGGAATTCTCAAAATTCCGGTAGCAATGATACCATGTTTTTCTCGAGTTATGAAGCTGTTTTGTTTGAGCTTCTTAGGCCTGTTTTGCTCAAGCTACAAGGCTGTTTTGCTCAAGCTTCCAGCCTTCGCTAGGCAACAGAAGTTGCTAGTACAATCAGTGTTATTCCTACCTTAGCTGTGAAAGAGTTTCTGGCATGGTCAAGGGACATTTAACTGCCCAACTCATTGCACAAAGACCAAGGCCTGAATTCCTGAGATTGTAGCAAGGCCCAGAGAAGCAAGGGGGAAATGCACCACGACAGGGGATGCGAGAAATTAACTGAACAATGATGATGTAAACCACATGTTCTTAGCTTTTTAAAAATCAGTATCATCCCATGAATCCACTGGGTATGTTACATAGCTGATAGGAAAAACTAGGATAGACGTAGTGTGCTCGGGGACTAACTCAACTTCCATCCAAAGCTACTTATGAACAACTTATCAAACCTTTGTGTGTGGAAACAAGATTTATTTATGTCTGGCAGCATAACAGGCCACCAAACCATGCTGAAGTTGCTCTTGTATGTTTGTTTCTCGACAAATAATCTGGTTATAGTTGTGTGCTGTCATTTGTACCAATTTGGTATTACATCACTTGTCTTGCAAGAAATGAATTCAAATATACTCCAGCTTACTGGTCTAGGGAATGTGTTTCTATTATCTTTTGAGCAATAAATGGGTATATATATGCGAGTGAAGCATCAATCCAATGTAATAGCATTTTATGTTCATTTTATAGTCCCTTTGTGCAGATACCAGGAGAAAAATACAGAAGGGATTTCTGAAGTTCCTTCTAAGAAATTAAAAGGAGCATTCCCAAATCTAGCTGCCTCTTCTGAAATCACATTGCCTTCACATCTGTATAAAAAGTAATTGACTTTTGCCAATGTTTTGTGTAGACACGTTAACTCCTCCTCTGCTTGGATGTTTAATTATTTATCACTAGTAACACATGGATATTGGATTGATGTGTTGACGTAGTTTATTACACAGTATGCACAAATACTATTCCTTATGGAGGAAGAGTGTGTGAATGAGTTGAAGAGTGAGTAAGAGTTCACACATGCAAAATCTGGGAGGTGAATTAGCGATCTTAAATTTATAAATGATTGATTGTTGTGCATAGGTGCTTCATTATTAATCAGGATCAACAAAGTACAAGATGCCTCACATCCTTCACACTGATTCAGCCCTAGGAAATACAAGTCTTCAGTTTTAACCGTACTTTGACAGCTGCAGAGTGGGTCAATAGCATGCTAGTTTACCAGTAATCACAATGAGCGGCTGCCTTACTAAAGGCCAGCAAGTTCAAGAGTTCACTTTCAAAGCAACACCCACCACAGCTCCAATAGAAGCTTTTCAGATTTCAGGCCCATACTAGCTTTTTGTTTTCAAGTTCTAAACTCTTTCAGGACAGAGGTTATGTAAAGACTTCTATGCATTGGAAACTCTTTTACTGCAATTTAGAGGCTGATCCTGACACTTGAGTCCAGGAATCACGAGCAGCTTGCCAGATACTGCTGAACTTTATATGGCTTTCCCTTACACTTTCCCTCTAAGACCAATCTGTCGTAACAAGGCATGCCTATTCTGTTTTCCAAAATTCCACAGAGAGAGGGAAAAAGTGAATTATTTTATTAATATATTTATATAATTATTATTGGAATAACTTTGAATACAACATACAATTTTTCTACAGTGACTGAATTCGCTTGGGAAGGAGCCAATATATGTGTTATATATTTAATTTCTCTACATATACAGACTGTTTTCACCAAAATCACTCCAATATTAGAAAAAAGGGAAAGATAGAGCTTTACAAACAGCTGCTTTCACTCCTGGCCTTAAGGAAAATTAATAACTTATATATTACTAGATATCTGAGAAGGATTTTGTCAAAATGAGAAAGTTCATTGTGCCACACAAATGGCATTTTAATTTTTAGTAAGCAGAAGAGTTATATTTACACTGTGTGTTAGCCCAAAGCTGAATTCTACTTGTTGTTCATTAAGTTAGAATGTCAAGACTTCTAATTCAGACCGGAAAAACCTTTTCTACCTCTAGGATTAGTGTAGAGTTTTAAGTTTTACTCTAGGTTTACATGTAATATATGTGCAACTGTAACATAAATAGCAGTTTATTTCAAATATTTTTGTTTGTCAGTGACAATAAGTTTATTTTCAATTTTCTCATATTCGTACTGCCACTTACAAGTTTTCTCATGGACAGCTATTCTCAGCTTCATCAGTACTTAGCTCCCATTTCACAACATGTCAAATGGCTACTCAGGCATAAAAAAACCACCATATGTAGTCTCTGTAGACTGAAAATTAGCCTACTTATAGTTATGTTTCTCCATGGGAATTACAAATTAACTGATTGATGAAAAGGCTGCCAGCACTAACAGGAGTTGTCAGTGATCACTGAAAGAAAAAAACAAAAAACTAATGCGAGTAAACTCTACTTCAGATGAGTTAAATAAATTTTGCTTGTTTCCTTACACCCTACTACTGGCTGCACAATCACTTACCTTTTTAATCTGATTGTGAAACCAATACTCAAGTGCTTGAGCCACATATGTTGAAGACACAAGACAGGATTTCTTTCACCTAACTTTAAACATTTACGATCTAGCCTTCTACAGATGAAGTGGTTATCCTAAGCTTCCTTTATACTGAAGACAGTTAATCACTTAGAGATATGATTCATCTGACCTATGCTAGACATCTGGTTTAGGATAAATCTACAGTTGCTCACTGTTTTAGGATAAATCTACAGCTGCTCAGATTAATCTTATCTAATGTGACTTTGTCATACAGCAGTAAGACTATTAGAGACTTAGGAATAAATGTAAGTATTCTTAACATTTTTTCTGCAAGCCTCCTTTGATGAAATACAGAAAATTAGAACTTCTAATGTCTTTTCTGACAGCATATGCTAATAGTAGAAAAATTCACAGATTAGGTTAATCAGGGTTCTCCATGCAGTGTGGTATCCAGTGACTTATTAAATAATTTTCATTTCTGCTCAACTTGCTACTACTAATATATAAAAAAATATTATTAAGAAGATTTTCTTTCCTGGATTTTTTAAAGGATAGATTCAATACAGGTAAGTAGGAACATTCAGTTATATTTAACCTTCTTTATGAGTGGTTTGCCTAGATAATCTGACCTCTTAATCAAGGATTTTATGGTTCTAATGAGTTGATATCTATGTTTTTTAAATATTCATGTTGACATTTTATAGAACTGAAGGAGTTCTTCCACTGATATCTTAAAATGGTGATTCTGATGCTCCAAGGAAATACGTGTAAGTATATTAATATAGCAGCAATATTTCCTTGCTACTCTGCACTAAATCTAAGATTTCTTTTAGTAAACAAAATGACGTCATATATTAACTCCATTTAAAACAAATGGAAGCAGAACATTAAATTAGTATTCAGCTAGACAACAACTCAATGTGTCTGGAATTAGGTAACAACAGAACTCTGTTATGATATAACACATGGACTTTATCTAACCCTTGCTTTCTAACAGTAGTTGCCATAACTACTAAAATGTCTTTCCTATATGTTTCCTGCTTCAACTTTATACATAGCAATCAGTAATACCTGTTAAATGTGAAAACTTATAGGTTGCTACAAATGTAAAAAGCTACATGATGTTGTATTTTACTCTACGACATGTGGTGAAGGAGAGATGAGCACAGGTGAGTGAATACAATCAATTACTTCGGGCTCACATGTACAGAGAGTTTTATGTAAGTGTCCTGCCTACTCTAGTCAATCCCTTTTAGAAGTCAGGCCATCCAGTCTACTGTTTGTCCTGAGGGCATTAATGTCTAAAGACAATAGTTTTCCAGAATATTATTAGTCTAATGGTCTGTTCCTGTGTCGATTTGTATGTGGCTGGTGCTGGAAGGCTTTATGAGGTGACCATTTCAACTCCTTCTACAACCTTTCCCATAAGTTCTCTAGCCTTCTTGTTGTGCAATAATCTTTGAAATAACAATGCAATACCTCACCAATAAGTTCTAAAATAAAAAGAAATCTGCAGATACCACTATTACTGTTCTGTCTCCAGCTGGGACTGGGAGAGACAATTAACCTACATGTAAAACTCCAAAATAGATATCAAGGATATGATTCTCAGTTACAGATGGAAATCCATCTGCAATATGGAGTAAGATGACTGGGAGAAGTGGAGCTCAAGGTATATTTTTCTCCAACATATTTGTAGTTAGACTAATTTTTGGTGCTTGTTACCAAGAATGTAACCTTTTGTAAACCCCCTGTTGAATATTTAGCTATTCTGACTACATATGGAAGCCAGGTATTCTGCTCAGGACTCCAAATCTTGTTAGGTACCTAAGTGCATGTAAATGAGATGCCACAAGTTGTTTGGGTTTTTTAAAATATTTTAGTAGAAATCATCTTGCTTAGCTTACTACTTCAAAATTTTTCTGGTTTTGTTCAGCATTCTGTGGAAAGTTTAAGGCAAGATCATGTAGGGGAAGAAAAACTCGCCGCATGATTATATTACTAATAATTGTATTTGTACGAGAAGAGAGGAGAGTTGTGTTTGTGCAGGAATTCTTAACAGCAGAATTTTCTAACATGTTTATTTGACTTAATCTGGCTTAACCTGGCTTCTGCCAAAAAAAAGCATTAAAAAATGTTTCTATAAATACATTAGCAACAAAAGGAGGGTTAAGGAGAATCTCCATCTTTTATTGGATGCGAGGGGAAACATAATGAAAAAAGGATGACGGAAAGGCTGAGGTACTTAATGCCTTCTTTGCCTCAGTCTTTAATAATAAGACCAGTTGTTCCATGGATACCCAGCCTCCTGAGGTGGAATACAGGGACAGGGAGCAGAATGAAGGCCTCATAATCCCAGGGGAAATGATTAGTAAAGCCTTTGACATCGTTTCCCACAGCATTCTCCTAGAGAAACTGACTGCTCCTGGCCTGATTGTGTGTACTCTTCGCTGGGGAAAAAACCGGCTGGATAGCAGGCCCAAAGAGTGATGGTGAACGGTGTTAAACCCAGTTGGAGGCTGGTCACAAGTGATGTTCCCCAGGGCTCAGTGTTGGGACCAGTTCTGTTTAATAACTTTATCAATGATCTGGATGAAAGGATCGAGTGCACCCTCGGTAAGTTTGCAGACACCACCAAGTTGGGTGTGAGTGTTGATCTGCTTGAGGGTAGGAAGGCTCTACAGAAGGATCTGGATGGGCTGGATCGATGGCCCAAGGCCAATTGTATGAGATTCAACAAGGCTCAGTGACGGGTCCTGCACTTGGGTCACAACAAACCCACGCAACGCTACAGGCTTAGGGAAGACTGTCTGGAAAGCTGCCTGGTGGAGAAGGACCTGGAGGTGTTGGTTGACAGCTGGCTGAATATGAGGCAGCAGTGTGCCCAGGTGGCCAAGAAGGCCAACAGCATCCTGGCTTGCATCAGAAATAGTGTGGCCAGCAGGACTAGGGAAGTGATCATCCCCCTGTACTTGGCACTGGTGAGGCCACACCTTGAATCCTGTGTTTAGTTTTGGGCCCCTCACTACAAGAAAGACATTGAGGTGCTGGAGCATGTCCAAAGAAGAGCAGCAAAGCTGCTGAAGGGTCTAGAGCACAGGTCTTATGAGGAGCGGCTGAGGGAACTGGGGTTGTTTAGCCTCGAGAAAAGGAGGCTGAGGGGAAACCTTCTTGCTTTCTACAGCCACCTGAAAGGAGGTTGTAGTGAGGTGGGTGTTGGTCTCTTTTCCCAAGTAACAAGCGATAGGTCGAGAGGAAATGGCCCCAAGTTGTACCAGAGGAGGTTTAAATTGGATATTAGGATATATTTCTTCACTGAAAAGGTTGTGAAACTTTGGAACAGGCTGCCCAGGGAAGTGGTTGAGTCACAGTCCCTGGAGGTATTTAAAAGAAGTGTAGATGTGGCACTTAGGGACATGGTTTCATAGTGGTCTTGGCCATGCTAGGTTTATGGTTGGACTTGATGATCTTAAGGGTCTTTTCCAATCTAAACAATTCTATGATTCTGTGACTTCGTAAATGTAACAAACTATAAAGCCTTCCCGCCATCCTCCCTCCCCTGTCCCTCCTTTCCTTCCTTTTTATTTTTACACACATTGATGTAATTCATGTTGTTATTATCTGTAATTTGTAAACCCAATTTTATAAGTAATGAAATTTTGTTGAAAACAAATCCTTCTCTTGAGCAGTTTTCATTTTAGTGAAAAAATATTTTAAAAAAAAACATTTACAATTAGCTCTCATTGGCTAACGAGGAAAACTAATTGATGAAAGTTAAATGAATGAGTTTTATAGAGATGAAGACCCTCAGTCCTTTCTTCACAGACTCACTAAGTATAAGAAAATGCACTCTATAATACAGGTTCAAAAACTCTGAAAATTTCACTTCTATGATGTACTCTCTGTGTGGTTTTATACTCAGAAGGTAATTACAGTCAAAAGGGGGAACACACCTCATATAGAAAGCCAAGAGTTTACTATTGGTCTACTTAAAATCTGAGGTCTAACTAAGCTACAATAAGCAGTTACTAATGGTTCAGGTACAAAGCTACTACCACTAAGAGTCCATATTATCTTAGTAATATAAACTTTGTTAATAATACAGTAAAAATTATTATAAAACCCCTTCTTTTTGTCTACCACATTTTCCATGTTGTTATGTTCACCCATCCCCTGCCTCTCTAGACCTCTAAGGGAGGCTCTAGGGTCCTTCTGAAGATAAAGCAGAGAGAGGACAGACAAGAGGACTGTATGATCAAACACTCAACAGTCAGCCTCAATCAAAGAGCTAGAGAGTGTTCTGTTGACGGCTGGGTTTCTTCCTCCTGTTTTCTGGGAGGACATTGACAATTTCCTCCTCCTTACTCCAGGACCCACCTGGGGCTATTTTTATGCATTCTAACACACTTCATTGAACTACTCCTTGCTACCTCTAAATTCATTATGTATGACGTGTTCTGCGTATATTAGACAATTGTTTCTTGTTGTCTTTGCCTTTAAACTGATTTTCTTCCGTTATCAAGTCTGCATTTCTTTAGCTATGAGTAACTGACCATTGGTGATGTGTTTATAGCCTTGGGATAGCAACTTGTTACAAACGTCTATTTAAAAATTATAGTTATACCACCCAATTATACAAAACTAAGCAAAAGAACAGCAAATTAGGCAATAACCACCTGTTTGCTATGTTGGGTTTATTGTTGTTGTTACAGCTAAATAAGCCAAATTAAAACTCCGTAAAAACTAAGACAAGTTCAGACAAAGGGTGAAAAGTCTCCTGTTCACAGCTTTGCCAAGTTGTTACAGTAACTGTGGCTTTTTACTAGCACTGGCACTTGTTTGGGCATTAGTCTGCAAAATATACTCTGAAAGTTTATTTTACGGGTTTGTGTTGTTCTTTGTTTGCTTGTTGACTTGTTTCTAATATGGAAAATGTCTCTTGGAATGTTGATGAAAGGAGGAAAAATTGAGAGTCTTTATACAAAGATAATGCCCACCACTTGACCATGGCGGGATTCCGTAGAAATTGGAAGTCACTGGTTATAAAAGTTTATAAACAGGACAATACTTTAAAATAAATCTCAAAATAATTAGTAATATGGGGTAGAAATACCAGGGGAAAAAAATGTAGCTACATAAAGATTGAAAAATATTTAAAAAAAAGGTTTTGAGTTGGATTCAGCAGGGCTGTCTATTCCATCTCTTCTTCATTACTTATCACCTGGTGTGATCTGAATCACAAATACACACAGCTTACAAATTACTGTTGATTTAGTCAGTTATAAACTACATAACTTCCCAAGTCCTGCATGGTTATGTAGATATTGTACATTCAGTATTTTGGCAGTATGACTTCTGTAGGGGCTTTGCTATCAGTTGTCCGGTAGTCGGTAGTCAGAGGTCTTTGCCTGAAAGTAGTTTAGCCTGAAGGTATTTTGCCTCAGGCATGTAATTTTCTTCATGCAATGAAGGAAATCCCAGACAAACAACTGCAGACGTCACAAGGAACTTAAAGAAATGTAACTTTCAGTTCTCATTTCATGGCAGAGAAGAGAATGCAGCTCTATAAAATTTATCTCTCACTGCTTCTTCCCTCACTGCAGACTACAGCTGTCAAATTCTGGGATAAAAGGGTTAAAGGATTTTAATTATTTCTTAAAATGTCAGCATGTTCCACATTTCTTTTTCCCAGTGAAGAGAACAGTAGTTCTGTAGACTGAGTCATATTTTATTTGAACATTCAGCAAAGTAAATGATTACTTTGGATAACGTTTTATAGTGATAAGATGTCAGCTAGTAGACTTGATTAGAACTGGGGCAGTAAATAGTTTTGCTTTTTCCTTTGCAGGACTTGAGTACAGAGAAATGGCTATAAAATGCTGAGAATGGACAGCAAAAATGTGTCTATTTTTGTCAATGTGTAAAAATCCACGTCAGGAAGAAGTCTGTCTTGCCTTATGGAGTGAGGTGTTGTAATTGCTTATAATGAGATGAAAAATAACTTTTGTCTCATAAATAGCAGAAAATTTCAAAATTTGTGTGGCTAATCTCAAAAACTGACCTTACTTGCTTCCCCCTAAATGAAAAGTGTGAAATATTTGTGCATCTGTGTGTATCTGAGGTGATTGTATTTGTGTTTATGAGATGGTTGTAAAATCTGATATTTTTCTTGCTAATGAGATCCAGTCTTTTGAACTTAAGATTTAAAACCAAGTTCTGTACTGTCTTATCTTTTCTCTATAGGCACATTAGAAACCGTTACAACTGAAATAAAAATTTGAATACTCAGGAAGCGTAATCTCTTCAGGAAAGAGGAACTTTCTTTTGTTTATAGTGGAATAGATAATTGTTCTCTAAGATCCTGATCTTGACTAAACCCCTCTGTACTCAACTATCCACAAAAGGTTACAAAGACGTAGTCACTGTCATGTTGTTCTGCTTTAGGGACCTCACTGCAACAAGGACCAAGATCTGAAATGCAGCAGTGGAAGTACACACAAGGATAGTATTCTCTTAGGATGACAAAAAACCATAGAAAGCTAAATAATGTTATCAATAACACCATGAAGAAAATTTAAGGAGGATTAAAATAAGTAAAGCTCAATTTTAAATTACAGTAATACATAACACATGCATCTTTTGTCATCATTTCCTCATCAACTTTGTCACTCAGCCCTTCACATGAATGCTTGATTCATTTTTAGGAATGTGGAAGTAAGGGAACAGTCTTTCCCAGAAACCAAGTAAAACGCTCATCAGTAAAAGGATAGGCTGGAAAAAAATTACAGTTAAATTAGTTAATCTTTGATAAAAATGTACTTAGAGAGTAGTTATCAGCAGATCATTCCACAGCTGTAGTGAAGTACCACAAATGCTTGCAGGCATACAGGTGAGTCCAGTCCAATTCATTCACGACATGGAACAAAGCATCATGCTTTCATTTTAGAGCAATTCCGGTGAGACAGCTTAAAGATCTTCGGAGAACAAAAACTGAATTCAGAGAAGTCCTCAGCAGTCAGAGCAATGGTCTGAAATGAGCGGGAAAGGATGCAGTGAAAACAAGGGTAAAGTGCTGCAGTTATCATAGCAGTCAGCCAGACCCACATAACTTAAGGAACCGGCATGTCAGCGGTATTGAAAGGAATAAACAAAGGGCTGAGGACCATAGTGGACAACAGACATATATATCAATGATAACAAACTGTTTCCAGAAGTAAAGCAATTTGAGAAATTGGCTGAGAAAACTGCCAGGACCTTAATGTCCCTGCTCAGCCCCCTAATACCTGCCCCCACCTTGCGCACAGCCCAGGGTCCCATGTCAGCATCCCCGGGCCATCAGCCATCCCCCAGTGACACCACAGCAGGGCCAGTCTCCAGCCCTGTCCTGCCTGGCCATGCATGCCACCAAGCTGGGCCTACCCATGGGCGCACATCCCAGTCTGGCCTCAGCCTGTCCCTGTCCCCAGGAGATGCCTGATGCCCCTGGCTGCCCTGCTCCTGGTTGGAGTGGTAGGAAAAACATTCTGGTTCAGACAAAATATTTTAACCTAACTATTCCACTGAAATATGTAAGTTTTTTTGCATTTTCTAAAAGAAGAAAAATCTAGTTACTATAGATGTATGTCTTGCTTGACATAAGCTAATATCTTAAATTTAGGCCCGTTGACAATAATAAATACAAACTGAAACTTATGACCTATTTTCAGATTCCTTTTAATCAGTATTTGAACAAGGAGCAATATCAGATAACATCATAACAGTAATGTTTATTTAAAAAAAACATTAAGCAATATTCAGTATACATTCTCCAATTTTTACAGCTATTTCAGTGTGATTTGTATAGTATAGACTGGTTTTGAATGGAATTCTGTAATTCATTATTTATATATATTAGGAATTATGCTGTCAAATTTTTGCTAAGTAGAATATCTTTCTGCTGGTAGAATGGTACCCAAAATAGGGTCTTCACATGAGTTATCTTTGTTTCAATAACTTTTAAGTTTTTTTATTAGTGATTGCACTTATGTATCAAAAATTGCTTAGAAGGTATTCTCTTTCACTACCAGTATCTTGCATTCCCACACTTGCTCATTGATTTAAATGAAGATTAAATTGTATTGCACTTGTAAGCATTTTTAAAATTATTTTTCTTGGATTTTCTTTCTCTCTTGTTGCATGTTTTTTTGAGATTTCCAGTGTTTTTGCAAAAATTTCTTTTGTTCCATTCTATTTATTTCCAAAGACATATCTACTGCAGTTCCTAATATATTGTTTAATACGTTCTACTGTTTTTATGTAACTCCCTTGTATTTGTAATGACTTTTCTTTCTCCCCACATAATTAACATTGTAGTGAAGGAAGAACTGAAAAGAAAAGTTGTCTTATGATCACAGATGTTTTTCTCTCTACTGGACAGAAAGAAACTAATATTAAAATTTATTGTGAATAAGGGAAGTATTCCTTTCTGAATTACACTATATCCAGACTAAATAGGCTGATCTTAGATTAGACGGAACAAGGACTCTGTATGTAGTTTGACAGATTGTTTCACAGCAGGATGCAAAAATTTTACAAAAGGAACATGCAGAAAGGAAAACTAGGGAGGAGGTAATAGAGTTAGGTTGTTTGCAAATCATTTGTATTTTAACCACAACTACAGAATCTCTATATCACACTTTTAATAAAGATAGTTCCTTTTTAAAAGAACTATAGGATCTCCACACACTTATAAAAACTTCCAAAGCCTGTTGGATTTGAGTATAGAATTTAGGATGAAATCATCCTCAGTTAATGATTATTTTGGTTTCTTCACTGCATGAAATGGACATTTAACATGATCATTTCAAAACATTTCAACTTATTGTTGAGATAGAGTTCTGAAATTCAACTGCGTATTCTAAATTTATTCTGCTGTTTCACCCTTTTCATAAAAGCAATGGTTAAAATGATAAAAGTGTCCTCTGTCACTGTAGCCACTAATTTCTACGAAAAAGTGATTTTGTCCATTTTCAGTAATTTCAGCAGATGCTGAAAACAGCATTTCAGCAAAGGAATTAAGTTTATGGCATCCAAATACAGAAGGTAAAACCCTAGCCCCCTGATCTTTAATAGGATTTTTTTCATAAATAGGTCTCTTTTTCCACATATTTGTGAAGGTTTTGTAAATGTTGAAGGAAAACTTCTAAATGGAATAAATTAATTAATTAGTAATTGCTCTGTCTGATTCAAAACAGAAACAGGTATAAAATAGAAATATAATACTATAATACTTTTAATAAAAAAATATTTTGTCTAGGCAATCCTAAACTGTAAGTATTGCCAAATCGGCTAGAAAGAACAGATGTTGCATGGAGCTTATTGTGCTCTTAAGACACACTCCTATAACAAACAACTCAATTAACACAAACTCTTATTTGTTGTTGTTCTAATTCCTGCTCTGTAGCTACTGGTGGTTTTAACTGTCAGATCAAAAACTATTTCCGTGTTGTCACACAAAGAAAGGATGATGTTTTCAAACATAAAAGTGGGTGTCTGCAAATGATACTGCTATATCGTAAAGAGTTACTTATTCGGATTTTACATAGCTCTCAAAGGTGTCTTTTGCCAGATGAGCTATTTTGGCAGAACCCACCTAATGACGGCATGGTCTATGCCAACAGAAAATGGGCAAAAAAAAGACTATAAAGATAAATCAGCAAGAATATGCTTTTTTTGGGGGTATTTTTGGCTACAGATATTCTAGTAAGCATGCTTGGGAATGCTCCTGGGCAGAGGCTATTTGGCACAGAAAAGACCACATCTTTAATAAACTTTCTCTGCCTCCACACTATGATGGCTGTATGCAAAGCCCTATTGGAGATGGTCCCTGTACATTTTAAACACCAGAGCATGCCTGGGAAGTATTCAAGAGAGTGCTAACTGGAACAGGATAAATATATCTCAGGCAAGGGTTGAAATTTCCTAATTGTATTTCAGTGCTGGGCAGGATTTACTGTAACAGTACAGTTACAACTTCTGTGCCTCTACAAAGAATTTCTCCAACAAATCAGTGTTATTTGTACATGTGAATACACATGTAAGATATTTTTTTCATGGTCCTAAGTGATGTGGGTATACTGACAGAAAAAAACAGTACGTGAAAAACCTACTCTGCAGAAACAAAGGTAAAACAGTTACACTGGAGAGACCATAAGTGGTGATGTGCCTTTTCTATGGATTTTTTTAGCAATGTTGACTTCTTTCATGTACTATCAGAAGTTTTCAGACTAGCAGCGTGGCAGGAAACGGTGTGTAACAGTACCAGTGACTACAAGAAAAGTGAATCAAGGCCAGGAACTAGCAGACAATGTGAGAAATTTCATGCCAAGCAGAGAATCTTGCAGAGCAAACTCACAGCTGGCTTCCTACTTATCTGCCACCAGAGGATATCAATGATCAGGAGTGATGCACACTTCATGTATAGGCATGAGAAACACAGTTAACACAGTAGTCAGTGCACTGTTAAAATAAAAGGGGTCCAGAGGCAGGTACTGGTCACAGGAAAAACCTGCAGTGGTGACAATGCACCAAAGGACATGATCCCTAGCCCTAGCTGGTGTGACCAAATCAAGTCTTTTGATAGCTACTAATAATAAAAGTCTTCTGATGCTGGATGCCACCATACAGGCCTCATGCTGTAAGAAATACCTGGGGCTTCTCCCTGGGGCTGAAAACAATGGTGGTGATCTCACCTGTAGGACATGTCCTGTGATACAGACACCACTCCTTCACCTGTCATTGCATTAGAGCAGAAAGTGAGCAGCATTCATTGCACTCAGGATGACAAACAGGACATGGACAAGAAATTGCATAAATAAGAGCCTAACCTCTACACAAGTGAGAGGAAGGGTATGGCTAACACAAAGAACTCTCTGGAATATGGATAATTAGGATTTCTTGTAGCAGAAGAAAAGTGGTCTTCAGATTTGAACTGTTTTTTGCCTAAATCAGATTATAAGCTCGTCTCAGTAAACAGAAGGGAGCATAAAGGAATAATGACAACTGAAAGAAATCTAATAAACTAACTGGAGCCACCTGAGCACCCTGGCCCAGGTCCTCCCAGGACTGTCACAGGTGTCAGCCCCTTGTCCAGCTGTGAAAGACATTAACATGCATAGATGAGAGCTGAGGGCTGCTCTTCAGGTCACTTTACAGACTGAAGGAAGATACTACCTAAGGAGTGTGCACTTCTTATGGGATGCTGGGGAAGACAGTCTTGGGATTGTACCAAGACTTATTATGGGGTGTTTGGGGAAAAGGACTAAAGGCAGGAAAAGGTAGGGAACAAGGTGGTCTGGGGAAAAGCCAGCATGGGAAAACAGGGGTAAAAGAAGGTAAAAGGGGCCAGTCACATGTAGACAGTTTGCTGATCAGTATGCTTGTCTCACCATAGTTTGTCCTTTCTTCTTGCTAAACTCCATTTCCAACTTCTTTCCTTGGTGTAAGGAAACATAGAGAGCAGACCAAGGCCCTTAGAATTGAGTGGGAAGAATTAGTTCCATTTGAAAAAGTTTCTTGGCTGCATAATTCAGGTCTTTGGATGGGAAACAGTGACAAGAAGAACTTAGAAATATTAGTGGTTGGTATTTTTGTCCTGAGTGGCACATCGGCACCTGCTTCCTAGCATGATCTGTCATTGCAGGGAAGATTGCCACTTTCCAAAAATCTACATCCATGATCTTGCAGACAGAAACTTCTGAGGATCAGTCAATCACATCATGATGGTCCAGTTATTACCCCTTTCTGCTCATCCATGTGGGAACCAGCAATGTAGACAGGGAAAAGCCTGAGCAGATCAAAGGTCTCTGGGGGCAAAGGTGAGAGAAACAGCTTCCTGAGTGTTTTCTTCTGTTTTCCTCAATCAAGGGAGTGTCTCTCCAATCAAGGAGGATCACCTGAGTTGGCAGACTAGCACCTGACTGTGTGTCTACTGTCACTAAAAAAGTTTTGGGTTCTTTGGTCATTGTGTTTCATTTCATGATTAAAGGATACCACTGGGAAGAGACAGAATACACCTAATAAAGAGTAGGGAGAACATATCTGTATGCTAACTCAGTGCAAAGGCTTATAACTATTCACTGGAAGTGAGGATCAGATCCCTGAAGTAATTGGTTAAAATGTAACAAAAAAGGTAAAAGGGAGACTTTCACAATTCCTCTCAGAAGTGGAGGGAGTTCAGAAGTTTTTCTCAAGCTGCCTGCAAAATTATAATTAAACTAATACTTAGCACTTAAGCAACAAACAAGAGGAACTGGAAGGTTGTGCACAGTCAGAGGACTATGAATCACTCTAATCACATGGGACTGGTGAGACAGCATGGCCAGAACATTGTCATGGATTGATATGGGATATTTAGGAAGGATAGGCAAGGAAGAAGAGGAAAGGAATTTAACTTTCTGTAAAGGCACTCCTTGACTGCACAGAGCTTCGTTATGAAATTGGGGATGGATCTGTTGAATATCTAGGCCTAGATCTCAGGGAACAGTAAAACTGAGGATTTTTTGTTGGACTTTGTTGTATGTCATGTGAGCAAGAAGATGAAATGGACGTGGCTTTCTAGAGGTAAACAGCAAGTCTTCCTGTAAAAGGCCCTCGTCCTCATGCCAGACTGTCCAGCTGCTCAGACTTCTGCAGTCAGGGTAGCATGGCATTGTGAAAACAATTCAGGAAGTTTCCAGATTGCATTGCTAACAGCTATCTCAATCAACCAGTGAGTGGCTCATGAGGATTAAAGCTCATCTTGAACTTTTGCTCCCAAAGAGGTGGTAAATAGAGCATAGATAGTATCTTCAGTTGTAGTGACTGCAACATGTTTACATTCAGGATCTGATAGAAGGTAAGCAATAGGGCTAAGACTCGGGATTTTAGGGAAGCAAATTCGCTTATCTAGGGAACAGCTAGGCAGAATCCTTTGGAAATTAACCAAGAAGGAGAAGGTGGCCCAAAAGATCTGTCCAATTACTAAAGGACATTTACAGAGATGTCAGGAAGAAACAATCTTATTGTACAGGAAGATCAGGATTTTCAATTTAACATTGAGGTTTTTTAAGGAAGTTTTAAAGAGTAGAAGATTTTGAGGAGTTTTATTTTATTGATTTTTTTTAAAGGTAATATAAATGATAGAAACAAGGAGATGAAACCAGGCAAGGGAATAAAAGCATTGCTTTGACACTTAAAATAGAAATTAGAAGGACAAAACTAAGACAAAGTTGAAACTAACAAGAGACACAAACAGTAACAAGGAGGAGGTTCTATAAGCATGCTAATAGGAAATGGTAGTTCAGAGAAAATGTGGGTCCATTAATGAATGGAGAAGGCAGCCTAGTGAGATTTAAGACAAAGGCTCAAGTACTCAACCCCTTTCTTAACTGTAATCCCCAGAAAACCTCAATCCTAGATCTTTGTGTTAAAAAATATATCTTGGGTAGGAAAGAGACAGCCAACAGTGGATAGCAACAGATTTGGGACTACTTAGGGAAGCTGGGTGGATTCACATTTGTTGGGCTGAGTAAGATTCACCTGAGTGTGTTGAAAGAGCTCCTGATGAAACTGCAAGGCTGTTATCATCTGTGAAAAATCATTGCTATTTGGAGAGACCACAAATAGCTAGAAAAATGGCTCATTTTGCATGTATCTCTGAGAAACGCAAGAAAGCAGATCAATAAAACTAAAGGCAGGTCATCTTCACCTCAGTCCTTGAAAAGATCATGAAGCATGCCCTCTTGAAATCCAGAATGGATTCCAAGTGCATGACAGAGAAGGTGGTAATCAAATTTACCAAGGGCAATCTTCCTTCACTGATATAAGTGCTTTCTACAGTTAAAAGACTGGCTACAGGGAGAAGGGAACAACAATAGGCGTATCTCAACTTCTGAAAGGCTTTTGAGATCATTTCCCACAACAGTCTCATGCGGAAGCTGTAGAAATATGCATTGGACAAACAGATTGTTAGAGGAGCTGAAATTTGGCTCAACTGCCAGAGTCAAATGATAGTAATCAATATCTCAACCAGCATCCATTTTGTGGCCAGGAACAAGCACCATACACCACGTTTCATGCTGAAGCCGATATTGTTCATTCTCGTTGTGAACAACCTGGATGACGAGACAGAATGCACCCTCAACAAAGTCTTGAGCAATACTGCATTGGAGAGTAATGACTGTCACACTGAATGGTAGAGCTCGAGCCCTGAAGGACCATGAGATATTTGACTGTTTGACCAACTGAAACCTCATGAAGTTCAGCAAGAGGTAGTGCAAAGTTGTATACCTGAAGCAGTATATCCCCATGCACCAATGCAGACTTGGAAGTAACTAGCTGAGCAGCAGCCTTACTTGACAAAATCTTGAAGTTATGTTAATTCAACTAAACTGATTTTGAGACAACAGTGTGCTCTCATTGAAAATAATGTACTGGGCAAACTGTGCAATTATATAAAAATACAGCAAAAGTATGGATAAGAAGTCCAAGGAAGCTCCTGTTCCAGTCATATCTCTACTGGTGAGAACACCACTGTAGTGTTTTGTCCAGGTTTGTTCCCCAATGATCAATTATTTCAAGGAGGCGAGTAAGAAGGTGGAGAGGCCCCAATGTTGGTCTCCCAAGATATCTTGGGATTTAGGGGTAAATGACCTATAAGAAAAGGTGAAAAATCTGGTCCTCTTTGGTCTGGTGAAGAGGAAGGTAAAAATAATTCTAATAGTAAGCTACTGCTTAAAGAGAACTTACAAATATAATGGAATAAAATTCTGTTTTTCAGTAGCAGGGGGTAAAAAAAGGGGCCAGTGACCTCAAGCCGCTTGGGAGGTTGATTCTGGGCATTAGGACAAAATCCTTCCCGAGGCAGATGAGGCACTACTAAATCAGATTACCCAGAGACATGTTGAAATCTCTGTCCTTGGAGGTTTTCAGACCTTAGCTAGACAAAGCCTTGTCTAACCTAATCTAGCATTGGCACTACCTAGCTTTAAGGTTACAGTAGATAACCTCTCAAAAGATGTCATTTCCAATAGATTATTCAGAAAGAAGGTAAATCTAGTCTCCAACCTGTAACTTCTCCAGCTCTCCCAGTCTCTTACCTATCAGTTCATTTTGAGAGAAGAGTGAATGTGACATCAAATGTTGAAGATATGTTCTCATGTATCTAAGGATCATTCCAGTGTTTCAGCTAAAATCATTTGCCAAGGAGATGCATCCATAAACAAACACTTTTCCAATATGTAATCTCTATGAAATAAAAGAGATTAAAAATGCATTCTTCTTTGGGGATACCAAAAAAGAAAATATCAAACTTCTTGTCTTTACTATACACAAGTTTTCTTCTAATTCAACTTAATACAAAAGACCTCAAGCACCTAATGCACATTTTCTGTGCTCCTCAGGTATCATCACAAACCTTTATATAAGTCGCCTCTGATTGATTTTAAAGAACTTCCATAAAATCCTAGGGTTGTAAATACATCATTGTGCTTTATGAAAAGTGTTTATAGATTGAAGCCTGAGAAAGAAAGCAAAATATTTGGGCTACCCAGTGCTCTAAATATTTGCTAAAGCAATCCCCTTCTGAGAGTTAAGTATGTGACCAGGGAAAGGAAATGAACTTGTGCAGTTGTAGTTCACAGATCATGTATGCCAGAAAGGTCACTGAAGTTTGCAAAAAGCCCCCCATTTCTATGTATATAGAAGATAGTGTTAGTTCTGGAGCAGGACTGGAGTAGTGCAAAGATGTCATGCATTTTCTTTCTTTTCTGAGATACAGATCAAGGCCCAGAATAAGATTTTCATTAAAATGTGTTAATTTGTCTCTCCAAAGGTAATTAAACTGCTGCGTGAAATTTAGGAAATTAATATTCTGCTAACATTGTTTTTCTGTAAGCAGAAGGGTAGCACTTTTAAACCATTCATGCTATCTCTGACTTGATCTTGAAACCAGGTTGGTTGGTTTGTTTTTAAAGTGCTCACTGGTATGAATGTGCATCAATGTCAAGCCAAAAAAGTACCATTCTGCTTATTCAGGTAGGAAACAGATAGGGTCATCCTGGACTAGGGCCAGTGACTTCAGTCAGTTATCCCTGCTGTTAGTGCTAATGTTAGAGTGGTAATTACCACGTAATGTCTATTGAAATTATTCCATGAGAACAATATCATACCAGCTTGATTACCACCTGGATTCTCTTGACTGAAAATTTTTAAGTGGTAAGCAAGGAAAAGAATTTTAAAAAAGCAACCCAGAAAACAAAACCCACAAGATAGTCTACATTCCTTTCAGAACTCCTTGAGGGATCCATCACAGAGTGACTGAAAAACAAAAATAAAGTTATACTTCGCATATGAATATGTACCTCTGGTGGTGGTGGTTGTTTTATTCTGTGTTTTGTTTAGAATGCAATAATAGTCTCGAACAGATGAAAGCTGAGGGCTTGATATGATATGAATCTTTTATAGTCTGAGTCTTCATTATTCATACTGAGGAATTTATTATACTCAGATAATACCATAGTTTTTAGTAGGTTGCTTATTGGACAAAATAATACTTTTCTTACAGATGTGTAGAATACAGTGTAGAAAACTAGAGCCAGCAGTAATTAATCTTGCTTCAGGACTGAAGGTATTATTACTTTGCTAATGTAGCAGGCTACTCGAACAAACAAACCTTGGTAGAAAACCTGCATAGCAAGGCTTTTAAACAGAGAACATAATCATTCTACAAGCGTGCTAGTTAGGACTGAACTAGTAGTCTTAAGTGAAGTTCAGTGACCACTGGTGAGTCTGCCATTTTCAGATGGTGTTAATTCAAGTATTTCTACATAGAACTCAATTGCATGATGAAGACCCAACTTAAGGGAACATTTTAAGCCATGGTTAAAGTGAATGAGCAAAAGAGTTGAAGCCAGGAGGTCTGTTGTATAAGTAAATGTTTCTGAATCTGTTCCTTGTTCAGATCATCACATCTGTAGTTCAACCAAGGCTATAAAAAATAATTCAGAAGGGGTACTCAGAGCCTTGTTCAGTAGCTCATGCAATTTTCCATAGCTTTGGTGCTGCGCTTTTTACAAATATATTGGTGATATGACAGTCTAGCTCAAATGTAGATGACTACAGTGTGGATATGAATATTTGGTAACTGTTCCATCCCCTTGTGCTTATTGACTTCTGTAAAAATTCCAAGATCCTGAGGATATGGCTTAGATTGAAAAAATAGTATGTACGATAACAAGCCAAGCAAACACTCTCATTCCAGGTTTAAGTAAGATATAGAAAAGAGGGAAGATTTAAAAAACTTCATGTGCATTCCCAAAGTAAACATTTGCTTGACATATATTGCTAATGAAAAAGCAGGTAGATGTAAAAGAAAAAAGTGGAAAACATAACTAAGGATTATACAACTCAATTTTATGTGCTCACAAGGAATACTTTATTGATATCTGGTTAGCATATTTGAGAAGAATGTGGGACAATACACGGATTTCAAAGTGGATGACAAAAGCAATTGGAAATACCAAGTTATATTTGTGGTAAGCAAAAAAGGCTGGGATTTAAAGGAGTTTGAAAGGAAGATGAATAACAGAGGAGTGACAAGGCACACAAAATAATAAATAGTGAAGACAATTCTAGCATTCCAGTGTATCCTTTTTCATTCTGCAAGAAGATGAATGAAAAATTTGAAAAAGAAAATGTAAAAGCTGGATAATAGCTAACTGTCTTTATTAGCAGGAAAAAAGACAGCATCCAGCGAAGCGCAACAAAGCTGGTGAATGGCCTAGAGCACAAGTCTGATGCAGAGCAGCTGAGGGAACTGGGGTTGTTTAGCCTGCAGAAAAGGAGGTTGACGGAAGATCTTATTGCCCTCTACAACTATCTGAAAGGAGGTTGTAGTGAGGTGGGAGTCAGTCTCTCCTCCCGAGTAACTAGAGAGAGGACAAGAGGGCATGGCCTCAAGTTGCACCAGGAGAGGTTCAGGTTAGATATTAGGAAGAATTTCTTCATTGTAAGGGTAGTTAATCATTGAAACAGGCTCCCCAGGGAGGTGGTAGACTCCCCATCCCTGGAGGTGTTGAAAAAACATTTAGACGTGGTACTTCGAGACATGGTTTAGTGGGTTTAGTGGGCGTGGTGGCATTGGGTAGATGATTGGACTTGATGATCTTTGAGGTCTCTTCCAACCATAACGATTCTATGATTCTGTGATTCTGTAAGAGCAAGCAAGAGATTTAGTAAACATGTAAGTGCCTGAAGAGTGCTAATACTGCCCTGGGGCTCCAGTTCATTCTACCTATCATAAGGCAAATAGCTGAGGGAGTCAGGAGTGTATCCTAAACTCCTGTGTAATCAATAATGAGACATAGGTATATAAAATATGCTACTAATAACTTCTGGTAGGACCTCCGTTAGGTGTCTAAAGTAGCAAGTGTATGGGCACTTTTTAAGTAAGCATTATAAAATTTAGTATTTTTGGAAGTGCATAGGTCCTTGAACACGACCTTATGAAATGGTTAAGAAAGAATTGTATATGTATTTTTATTATTAATATTGTGAAATAACTGTGTTTGCATGTTTGTTTAATGTCATATAAATGTTTTGCTCATTTGAAATTACCAGTAACATGTTTGAGAAAAATGTAACAGTGAAGACCTATGTATTATTCTTATGTCAATTACCACAGTGTTGCACACTGTTAGTGTATTATAACAGTGGTATCTTGAATTATTTATGGATATACTGGCTGACACAAGAAGCAAACCTCAAAATTTTGGTGTATGTCATCAAGTATTAACAATTACTCCTTGGTGGTTGCAACAATTTGAAACGCATCTGTAAAGACTAAGGGATTTTCTTCCTCTGTTTTGTATGTTTGATTACTACTAAGGCATATAGCCTGGAAATATTTCTGATCTTTCTTTATCTGTAAACCATTTATTTTTCATAGTTATTAACGTATATGCTACCTTGCTTTATCATTTCTGCATAAACAATGGTAGCGGGTCAAACATTTCTTGAGCTTACACTATCTAAAGTCTCACTCTAAATCGTGATTTCAGTTAGCTCGAACCCTTGGACTTCCTTTGACTAGCCATGAACCATCCAGTCTCAGTCATTCTCACCAGCCATTTCATCTGCTGAGCACTTAATTGCCACATTAATATACCTCTCACTTCTATTCCCCCCATGTATCACCTCTCACTGTTGCTCTCTTCACAGCAAGCCCTTGGATACATAATTTATTTTCGGTTTAAAAATACTCTGAGGTCCTTACTTCTCTGCTCTCTAAGCTTTGGTTTTCAATGAGCAAAAAGCCACTTTGAATAAATCCCGATTATAGCAATTTGTCCATTTAGACATTTCATTTTTAAAATTTACAAGATTTGATTTACACAAAAGATTTAGGCTTGTGTTTTTGCCTTCTTTGCCCAATTACGTGAAAACAAGAAACTTTCTTTCCTGATCTTTCCTCAGTCCAATCTCTTTGGTAGATAACAATTCAGCAGGTACAAGTCTAACAAACTAAAAACTTCCCATGGCAACTTTTAATATCGCATTCCACAAAACATAGTAGTTGCCATACTGTAGTAGTGTCTGAGATGTATTTATCAGAGTGCTTACAAAGGAAGTTGATGGAACTGCCAACTTCATAAAATAGTTTTGTGGTAGAATTTGGTGGGAGAGGGAGAGGAGAGAGGGATTGAATTCTTCTTGAAGAGACCCCCTTGTTGTGTTTTCAGACAACTTTATATGCTCTATGTAGACTTAATATTACGTGAGAACTCATGAAGGTGCGTTTTTTGAAAAGTACCAAATGAACAGTGTTGCTTGGCATAAAAAGCAGCTCCTCAATAGTTCCCTAGAAGGTCTGAATCCTCTTGACCACACAGACTGCTGTCCAGTACTACAAGAAACACCTAATATTAGGATCCTGTAGCAGAAGCTGTCAGTTGACCAAACAGTACAGAACATAAAAAGCACAAAAAGAGATGGTTATATATGCATTATTAGGTGTGTTGTATGACAAGCACAGATACACAGATAAAGTACATAGGGTAAGAATGTGATTTTTACTGTTATATTATTCTTGGGTCTAGAAACTGTCCTGGTTTGGCTGAAACAGAACTATTTCTGCTTTCAGTAGATTTTACTTTCTTTTCTTAATTTCTCAATAACTGCCATGTCTACAACTGACTACAGTTTCAGGCAGTGCCTGCTTTCAGAGTTGATGGCAGTTAGTATCTGTAGTTGTTGCTGGGGCAGGATTGGGATTGTTATGCAGAGAGGCCCACGGGTGTGTGCTTGTTCCCTGCGGGCTCTCTTGAGCTCTGCTGGGCTCCTCGTGGGGGGAAGGCAGAGGAGGGGTCGCACCCCCATGAAGCTACAGAGGGCACAGGTGACCCCAGGCCTGACCAATGCAGTATTCCATCCCACCCACGGGAATACTCGGGGTATAAAGTTTAGGGATCACAGGGATCAGTCCTCTCTTTTCCTCATGGCTGACATCCTGGTGGGACTGTGCTCACTTTCCTGCCTCCGACCCCGATATGTGCACCCCCCAATCCAATTTCCCACCTGCTGTGCAGTCGAGTTCCTGGACGTCCAATTGCCTGCCCTGCCCTGTGAGCACTGTGAGCTGCCGCGGGGTGGTACGTGGTCCCGTGGTCACCATTGGGAAGCGCAATATCGTTTTTGTGTATTTCTATTTCTACTATTAGTAGTATTAACTTTAATATTATTTATATTGTTTTTCACTGTTATTGTTTTATTAAAGTTTGTTTTAAGTTCCAACCCGTAAGTTTCTCTCCCTTTTCTCCTCTCCTTCCCTCTCTGGGAAAGGCCAGGTTAACAGAGAGCATCTGTCACCTGCACCAGCCCAGCCTTAAACGGTGACAGAAACTTAATGAAGTTCTTGGCTGTATCACTGGTCATTTTTACATCCTTTCTCACTTAGATCTTTGGCATTGTATTCTGTGAGTGATTCAGTGAGAAGAGAAGAGCAAAGCTACAATCCATATTCTCTTGGTTTGTTATTCCATGCTTCTTACAATAATAATTTGTTTCTTAGAGAAGAGGATGAGATGTGGATGATCAGTCGAAAGATTTTTGCTTCAGATTGATGCAGAAGATAGTAGGAGCGGTGATACATCAATGATAGCAGCAGCAAGTCTAGTAAATTCTGCCTTCACATGCAGCTGGTGATTGAAAATGTTGCTGAGTCACTGGACAGTCCTTTGCTTAGTCTTTCGACAGCTCATTTATCATAGTCCTACAGAGACATAACCTGAAGTATTCAAAAGCCTCAGATTAAATTTTATTTCTGGTCGTTTTGATGCTTGATCATTAACACCAGGAACATGGAATCAGGGAGAATTGTGATGACCATCAGACATTAACTGAATATCATAGGCTTTCCTTCCTTGTAAAATGACAAAACCAAGCCAAACAAAAATCAAATCAAACAAAAAAAACCGCACCAAACCCCCCACCTTAAAGTTACTCTCTTTTACTGTGGAGAACCTATCTAAAAATCTTCCAAACCTTATCAGATTGCCTCCTGAACTTTAAAATAATATAAATTCTTTTGTATAAACTCTCTAGAGTTTACAGGTCTTTCTGTAAGCTGGAGTCTATGCATTTTTATTTGAGCATCCAAAATCAATATCTACGAAGTTAGTGAATGCTTCTGAAAAGACTGGTATTCACGCTGGTCTTGGTCATGACCCACTGTACTCCCTCATGTTTTGGAAAATCCATATCAGAGTGCTCTGGTGAAGGTCACACAGAGACCAGCAATCAAGCATGGAAGTAATAAAAACAAGAGTCTGAATTCCTATCTCTGTCATCCTGCTGATAGCTATGTAAATATTGGTGATATCACTTGTGGTTTCACAGGCATAACAATAAATTAATTACTGTATTTCTAGATAGAGAAATTTCCCCTATGGAGACTCTCAGTGAAAACCTGATGCTAACACAGCCACTTATATCTTCTTTTTGTTGTCTGCAGCAAAGGCCCATGTTTGGAAATCTATTTAGTTATGGCTTTTTAATTTTTTAATAGGTTTTCTCTTTTTCTATGATCAAACATTACATGGTGGTTTTTATTTAGTATATATAAAGTAGCAGGAAAAAGGAACATACAGAAAATGGCAGGCCTCTGGGCACAGAGGTTACTGTCTTTAAGAAGAGAATAATTTGATTTGAATGTGAAACACCTGAACAGTGAACTCCCTACATCCATAGTGTACCATAGTTCAGCTGTCTCATCTGTTAATTTTTAAAATAGATAAATAATAAAAGACTAAATGTTTTTATTCTATATAATTCTCATATACTCACAGAACTAATTAATTAAAATAAAGCAATGCACTAGTTCTCAGTCCAAATGGAGCTGATTTATTTATTTAGCCTGTCACTTTCAAATAAACTGAACTAAGAGTCATCCTGAATTCACAGTTGAATTACAGTTTGCATCTTTCATCCCTACTGAAGTTCTTTGCAACTTGCATTCTAACACAATAAAAACTAATAAAAAAAAATTGCATTTTGATCTTCACATCTCAGAAATAATAACTTTAAATCTTATCTTTTGTTGTTGGTACAGTAATTATGACTCAAAAATGGAAAATGGTCGTAAAAAGCAAGAACATGGGATTAGCTTGGGAGACAGCTATTTCTAAAGTTCAATGCTGAATACCAAAAAGTAAATCCTATTTTCATATATATGAATGATACATGCTTCTCAGGGGAAATCATAACAAGGAAATTTAAGGCTGATTTATCTTTATAAACTCTTTTCTCAGTCCCATTTACTTTGTCTCAGCCTTAAGTTTGATATTAACAAAAGGTTTTGGGTTTTTTTTGTTGGTTTTTTGTTTTCTTCTTCTGTTTAATGTAGAACAGCTTCAATTTCCTTTTAAATGTACTTGGGACCTATCATTTCCCCATGAGGTAGTGAAAACTGCTGGATATTTTGTGCTTCTAAAGTACCAAAGCACACTTAATCCTAGTAAGATCATAATTTTGTTATTCAGTTTAGTGCTGTGTTGTAACTTCTATAGGTTTGCTTCATCATGTTTAAGATCATGGCAGTGTTGTTACAACAGTTCAGTAAGAATCGCAGAAAATATTATAATTCACCAAAAATTAAATATTTCAATTTTTAACATTTTTGCAGAAAATTTATATATTTTTTATTATTTGCATATAAGCATTTATTGTTAAAAGCTTTTATTGATAGTCTCCATGTTTCTTCAACTATCAGAATACTCAAAGTACATTAACTTCATTATAATTCATGAGAGAAATTACAGATTTTTCAACCACATCTAGAAGCCATTAGAAATGTTTAATATCAGAGATCAAGGAAATAAGAAAAACAGAAATTACCTTTAATGAGAAAATGTCCATTAAAAATCCTTTCCTAATATGAATAATAATCTCAGCACAAAATAAATAGAATTCATAATATTTGTAATTTTTGTTTCAATCTTCTTTAATGGAATATCTTATATGCTGAAATAAGTGTTAAGATCTATGTTTGAAATTACATAGTTATTAAGATTATCTACATTTTCTGAGATGAATCATAGAATCATTTAGGTTGGAAAAGACCCTTAAGTTCGTCAAGTCAAACCATAAACCTGGCATGGCCAAGTCCGCCACTAAAAAATGTCTCTAAGCACCACATGTATATGTCTCTTAGATACCTTCAGAGATGGCAACTCAACCATTTCCCTGAGCAGCCTGTTCCAATGCTTGGTAACCCTTTCACTGAAGAAATTCCTCCTAATATCCAACCTAAACTTCCTCTGGTGCAGCTTGAAGCCGTTTCCTCTTGTCCTGTTGCTTGTTACCTGGGAGAAGAGACTGACCAGCACCACACTACAACCTCCTTTCAGGTAGTTGCAGAGAGCGATAAGGTCTCCCTTAAGCCTCATTTTCTCCAAGCTAAACAACCCCAGCTCCCTCAGCCACTCCTCAAAGGACTTGTTCTCCAGACCCTTCATCAACTTTGTTGCCCTTCTCTGGACACACTCCAGCAGCTCAATGTCTTTCTTGTAGTGAGGGGCCCAGAACTGGACACAGTACTAGAGGTGCAGCCTCACCAGTGTCGAACACAGGGGGATGATCACTTCCCTAGTCCTGCTGGACACTATTTCTGACACAAGCCAGGATGCTATGGCTTTCTTGGCCAATCGTGATGCAGATAATTTGCAATTTTGTGTGCTCAATCTCAGAAAGGATTTTGGTTCCAGAATTTACTCAAAAGAAGAGGAAAGCAGTTTGATTTCTTTATGTATATGCTGTAGTTATGAAAGGTATTTATAGTTAACATTGTAGTATTTGTCTAAATAGTGATTACCTTAACACATTCATCTGTAGAATTTTATGAATAGCTAATCAGTTTATGTGACATGCTTTTAATACGAAGGTGTATATTCTCCTGTGTGAGAAGCCTGGCATCCTCTCATGAGCAGAATCAAAACTGCCTCTTTGCAGTTTCACTGATTAAGTCAATTCTGAACTACATTTGTGGTGAGTTCAATGTTCATAAAATGAATAATTGTTGCAGGATCACAATCTCAAGTGATACACTGTACTAGTATTAGTCAGAATTAGGTATACTGCAAGAAACAATGAACAAGTGTCCCCACAGTCCTCCGTCAATTCATCTTTATCTTGACCTGCAAACCCCATGATATTCCATTCCTGGCCTTCCCTTAAGCAAAGACTGACAACTGTGCCAAATTGTGACAGATTGTGTTGTTGACACATAATATGGATATTTTTTCCCAAGGGACTCTATAATTACAAGCATAAAATAGAAATAAGATAAATGAATCAGAAACTAAAGCTTAAAAAAGACAGAGATTTTAACTGTATCCTGAGAGAAAGTAACATTTCAAAAATATAAAATGTTTTTAATACTTATATCCTCATCTCAGTATATCTGCAGACATCAATACTTTAGATAACTTTACATAATGTTTATTTGGAATAAGATACTGTTTTGCTGTCTTGCAAAACCTATGTTAACAACGTTTTCTCAGTGTCTTAACTGTTCTCCTTGATGCCTATGTTGGTATGTGCTTCTTCTCTAGTATTTGCTTTTTCAGACTTTTCTCCCAAAGACCATTCTGGGTGTCCACTAATAAAGGTTATCTCCATGTTTTCACACGCTATTTTGTTGTTGTTTTTATATTTCTTTTTCTCTCTTCTGTATCTCTTTTCCTTTCCATAGCTTTAAACTTCTTTCTCTCTTTCCTAATCTCATAGTTGGCCCATCAGCCTCTTCGGCTTTAACTTTCTCCTCTTTCTCTCCTGATGTGCTATTGATCCATTTCCGTCTGTTCACACATATGGATATTTCTTTTCTCTCTTTGTTCTGCTGACTTCTAATCAATTCATACCAACATTTATCCTGTTCCTCTTCTCTTAATTTTTGCTTTTACTGCATAGTCCTTCAGAATACGACATTCTTTTTTCAGCATGGATTGTATTTGTTTATAGTTTCTGCATGGGAGAGAGTTAACTACTTTAGAAACATCTTGGTGTTAAAGAGAAAGAAAAATGTGCCTCATTAAAATAATTCTGATCTACTTCATCTTTGCCAGGCCAGGAAACATAATTCTTACTATTCATCTGTTGTGACGAGAAAGGAGTGAACTGCCATAATCACATTAAATCTTTTTTTTTTTTTTTTTAGAGGCAGTGATACCTGAGCATTAATGTGATAATGAAATCGAACCTAATGGTTGAGATAAAGCTAAGGATTGCCTGTATGCAGAGGAGCCTAACAACAGGACTGCAGGACTAATGGGCATTCAGGCAAACCAGATATCCCTCCTAAGGACTTTTAGCAGAGCCCTCTGACTTTGAAGGATAAAATCTATGTATGCCACCTCCTTGAAGTGCACCACAGCATAGCTGAAGGTTTTGATCTTCTGCATTAGGTGTTTTCCTGAAGCAACTTCAGTCACTGTACCTCATCTGAGAGGAAGATTGTTTGGATTTAGAAACTGGAAAGCACTTGTGGCTCCTATCATATGCACTTCACTTATTTGACCTCTTACACCTTCATGACCTCCAATGTGTTATTCAGGGACAGGGCAATGGAGAAAACTGAGTATGAGTCTAGGTCTGACATGAGATTTGTACAAGCTTGTGTAAGAGTGGGTGGAATGTTTCTGCAACAGAACTGAAATAAATAAATGAACAAATGAGGCAAGCACATAAGTCAGAACAGGGAAAAAAATCCTAACCTACCCCTATGTGCAGTTAATATTATGCATCACAATATGTATTAACCATAGGAATAGTATTTCAGACTGTCTTAATATGTTAGGAAGAGCAACTAGAACATCCATGTAGACGCCTCCATGCAAAATCGGTTCTGAAAATGAGATGGGGTTTAAAATGATTCAATTTTAAACTGTGTGGATAAAATTCACGCAGGAAAGGTGAGCAGAATGTGTAGCTGCAGAAGTGCAGGAATGGTTTAGCAGATTTGAATACTGGTTTAAATAACAAACCCACTCAGTTATGTAGGCAGGAATTTTTGAATGGTTCTTTCAGTTAGGGCAAAAGTTAAAAAATATGTGAAATCCAGAAGTGCTACAAATTGTGCTGAGAGGAGAAAAAGGAAGGGAATAAAGATGACAATATTAAATGTCTTGGTACCTGAACAACCTCTTCTGAGACCATTTCAGTCTGATTTGACCCTTTACAACTCTCTGTGATGCTGCCCTTACTTAGGGTTGCCTACAGATAAATGTAAGGAGCAGAAGAAAAGGAGAGACGGAGAAGAAGGACAACAGGAAGCACTAACAGGGTATTAGGGGAGAAGAAAACCATCAAGAACAAGCACTGTGTTTATACTTGCATGCAAAACAGTTTTGATGGCCGTGTTGTTGGTGGCTTACTGTTTCTTAGCAATGTAGTTGCAGAAAAACTGCTTTTATGTCTTCTGTAATATTGTTCAAGATCTTTTCCTTGCTTTTGAGATACAAAGACATAATACCTAGGAAAAACTATTACCCTTGTGGAACTTACAAATATAAAAAAAAAGACAATTTATTGCTTTCATTGAAAGTGCTGACATGAGTGGTGATTCATGAAGTTTATTGCTGCTTATCTAGGCTAGTAAACACAAAACTAGATACCACTAAATAAGTCTTCTCAAGCAGGGAGCAAGCTGAGCATATTACAAGGAACTAATATTGAATTATTTGATTTCAGCTGAGACAGAGCTGGTTCCTGAAGTGCTGCAGGTATGTACTTTTTTTCACCTTTACGCAGTTGCTTTTAGAATTTTCTAAAACAGATTCTCCATATGGTTGCAATGGCCATTCCATAACAGAATCTAATTCTCCTAACTCCAAGTCTTTGTGTAGTCTTCAGTAATTTAACACAAATGTATAAAACACAAATTCAACTTCCCATTAAGGTCTTCCCATGCAGAAAATTTACAGAGTTTAGATTCTTTACAGGAATTTTCATGACCAAAAAACCCAAACACTAAGGTGTGTGATATAAAAGCAGAGGCTGTAATTTTCTCAATCCAAAGAACATTTTTTCCTCTCCTATGACATTCTCTTAATGATATTATATTTCTGAAGAAAAGGTATCTGGTAAAAATCATTCAGTAACAGGCAGCACAGCTGATTGTGTTTGTGGTTTCAAACAAATTTTGTGGGAACACAGCCTGTTTTTTCTTTTTTTTCATCTTTTTCCTAGACTTAGTTTGATGTAGATGTCTAAACAGAGCAGATGAACAGGAAATGATAATATACTTTTCCAGCCAAAAACATCTGCAGTGGGAATCTGCAAGCAAGCTGAAAATGAAACAATTTTATGCAAACTAGACTCCCTTTTTGGAGGATTAAATAAAATCACCACAAGATGGCTCCCCAGCTTCTCCAAATATCTCCCCCCCCCCCCCCCCCC
>NW_009624887.1:0-4805 GCF_000690535.1 Cariama cristata | reverse complement strand
CCCCCCCTTTTTTTTTTTTAATCAAGCTACTCTCCAGTGAAGGCATTGATTATCTTACAGAAGTCTGGAGTACAGCTGAACAGACTGTGGATTAGAGGCTTGTCTAATAAAATAATAGCTATTTTTACATTAAAGCCTTGGAGACCTCTTTGAAAGGTAGTTCTGTTACTTTAATTTCTGTACCCCATAAAAGGCTGTTATCTAGTTTGTGCCTCTGTTCATTTTTTTTCTAACAAAGATTGACTCAGAGAATTCAAACTGATTTGGAGTTTAAGTCTCCTGCTTCTAAAGGCTAAAGCAGCTTATGCTTCTAAGATTTCTAAGTTTCTACAAGTACTAGGAATTTGAATGCTACATATATTTTTTTTAATTATTACTTTTGTTGGCCATTAATTTTCAAAAAGTAGAACTAAAATAGAAGAGTGTGAGCTATGACATGAAGTTTTTAGTAGGGTTGTTCCCAAAACAATCTGAAATCACAGTAGAATAAACACTATTCTCAAGGAAAATACAGAGTTTGGGGTATTTTTGTAGTTTCTTAAAGCAAAACAAATTAAAGATACAACACCTGATTCAGTTAGACAGACCTGTATGTGTATTTTTTGAACTTCTGGGATAATAGGTTTTGGTTTGTTTTTGCTGGAATGATTTTATTGATACAGTCTTCCTAATACAAAGCAGAGACAGGCAGAGGAAGAAAGAACAGAAAAGCCTTAGGGAGTAAGGAGTGGGAAATTTAACACTGAGGAAGTAGTTGACAGCAGCAGAAATATTTTCAGTTTGTGAATAACAGAAAGACAAACTTGCATTTATGCAGAATAAGAATCTATTTTCTTTGTAAGATCCACACTGTAAGTCTGGAGAGCCTTTCACAGAGGAAGCATGGTAGTGACAGAGTTTACTGCAGTCTGAGTGTTACAAACCTGAAAATTTTCAATTCTACAAGGTTGAAAGCGCAAGTTAAGTCCATTCTGGTTTTGAAGCCTATTTGTGAATCCTTCTTGAGGTCTAAGTCACTGATCAATCACATTGTCTATGAATTTTCACCCAGTTGTAGGGTGACATTTACTGGTAGAATTTGATCTTTATATTTAATGCAGAGCAAACACAAGATGAGAATGAGTCCCTTGTTCAGCTGTGGAAAAATCACAAGCAAGACCATACTTTTATTAAAACAAAGCTGTTATTCTCAGGAAAGAAACTGGGATAAAACTAAGGCAGAGTATGAAGGAAACTGGAATTTGTCATAATTCTATGAAACTGAAAGAAGCTTTCTTGAAGGCTTAGAGTAGAATTAGAAAATTGGGTGCTTCCAAGAAGACTGGTCTTGGGTATAACTATTTTATAGCTATATTCAACACTGATTGAATCTATAGCTGTCCTTTACACTCTTTTTTTTTTAATTCTTTTTTTTTTTTTTCTTTTTTCTAGTCTCTCTCACAGAATGGCAATAGTCCAAGAACAGAGCTCACTTTATTGAGATAAGAAGCAACCCCTGTCAGCTGCAACCTCTGTCCACCCATTTTTTGAGTCTCTTCCTATACTACTAGCTCTTGTACAATCTTTCTTTCCATTGACTATAAGCCATGTCTATGCCAATTAGCTAGATGTATACACTAAACATCTGTAAGTCAGACAAATTCTACCTGCCTCTATCTGGGATAATGATAGAAAATGTTTCCGGTTGTGATTCGTGCTTAAGGACTTAAAATTGTAACATATTTGGTGACAGAAGTAACCAGTATGCCCAGACAGTATGAACAAGCTGGAATATGACAGTCCTAAGGTCTGGTAGAAATGGAAGTTTAAGTACAGGGAGGCAGAAATTTAGGAACTCACACTGAATTTTACACTGAATTTCCAATGTGCTATTGCTCCATTTAGTGTGTTCAGATGACATGCTACCCTTAAACTAGTGAATAAAAATTTTGAGCAATGTTTTACACCTCCATTTTCTCTTGTCCTAAGTCAGAAAATCCTTTTAAGAAGTAGTCACAGCTATTTTATTAATTATTTGATCTTTCTGGATCTCAGCCCTGAATTGCAGATGCAAAAGTAAATTGCAATCAGGGAAGTCATTGACTTACTGAGACTGAAACCCAGCTCTGTGCATTATTTCACCCTTAGTGTAGTCTGTCAGGAAGAAATATTTCTTCAGCTCTGTTAAGAGTGCCAACATTTCCTTACAATGTGACTGAGTAAACTTCTGCGTCAAGAACAAACAGTTTTAATGTATTCTGAGCTTTATTTATTTATTTATTCACTTACTTATTTTTGAAAGGGGATATTTTTAATTTGATGTCATATTAGCATCAAAGTCATATTAGTTTCCCATATAATTGATTTAACGGTCTCTATTCACAAAATAGGTGTAATAAGACCTAATAAATAACAACAAATGAGCTGATTAAATACTGCTTGTGAAAGATGATTAAGACTACCACCTATCTTTCACTTAATCTGTGTCATTATGGCAAAAATATTTTCCAGCCACTGAGCCCAAAAGGAAAATTCTAACTCAAATATGTCAGTGCCATTCCCTTTTTGTAAACACTATGCTCCTGGTGCATATTTTGCACATCTACTGATTTAGATAGAAAAGGAAATACTTACAAATTCTTTAAAAACATGCAATATCACAAGAGACGTTAGTAACTTTCTTGAATTATTCAGTAATCTCATTTATATAATACATACTATAATACCAACCTATGGAGTAGGTTTAACTTCTCAGAAAGAAGGTATGGAGCTGCTGTTATGTTATAAATAGTAACAACCATTTCTGAAAAAGAACATTTCTTTAAATTCCTTGAGTAAAACACCATCCCTACAGAAACCAAGGGAAGTTCACTCACTGACTTTGTTAGCCACAATTTCACCTCTTATTTATAGCAATGCTTATGCCATTGCATATAATGTTTACTCTATTGTGTTTCTGAGCGGTATACAAATATTGAAAACTATAACTTTAATTTACTTACACAAATATTAATTCTTTCCACAATTAAAATGTTAACCAATTACAGAAAAACAAGAAAGAAAGTTATACCCTTGTCTAATCCATTCACAGAATACACAGATGGGCTCTCAGTCACACATATCTGCTTTGGATTTTGTCTGCCAATCAGTATGGAGCAAACAGTTTTATATATAACATAGATATATTCATTTATGTATATTACACACCGTTACAAAGACAGTTGACAAATAGAGCAGATTTTCATGCAAAATAAAAGTTTTAAAATTACAGCTTTTCCTGAGATTGAATGACAACACAACTGAGGGAAAAAAAGCTTTTTGAATACTTTAATGAAGTGTATTTTAAAGCCACTCTTTCTGCATGATTTTTTCTTTAAAATAAGTGAACACGTTGATCTTACTCCATTAAATCATATATAAAAGTGGACAGCAATGAAACAACTAAAATCCTTGTGGGTGGTTTTGGTTCAGCACTTGAGAGAGTTGAGCTTTCTAGAAGTTAGTCCACAGCTCTCTGAAATCCATGCAAGATTTTCTAATGAAGTCAGTGAATTTGAGACCAGAAAGGGAGTGACACTTGAAAGTAATCTTTAACTAAAGCAGAATTACAGCCATATGTTTTTGCTCAAGCATCTTTAACCCACTGAATGTATCGTATGGTATGATTGGCTGGGTAGATTAGGGGAGAGCAGTGGATGCTGTCTACCTTGACTTCAGCAAGGCTTCTGACACTGTCTCCCATAACATCCTCATTAGGTAAGCTCAGGAAGTGTGAATGAGATGAGTGGACAGTGAGATGGACTGAGAACTGGCTGAATGGCAGAGCTCAGAGAGTTGTGATCAGTGGCGTGGAATCTAGTATGAGGCCTGTAGCTAGTGGTGTTCCCCAAGGGTCAGTACTGGGTCCAGTCTTGTTCAACTTACTCATCAACAACCTGTATGAAGACATGGAGCGTACCCTCAGCAAGTTCATTGATGATACAAAACCTGGAAGAGTGACTGATACACCAGAAGGCTGTGCTGCCATTCAGTGAGACCTGCACAGGCCTGGAGTTGGGCAGAGGGGAACTTGATGAAGTTCAACAAAGGCAAGTGTAGGGTCCTGAACCTAGGGATGAATAACTCCTTGCACCAGTACAGGCTCGGGGCTGACGTACTGGAGAGCAGTCCAGCAGTGAAGGACCTAGGAGTCCTGGTGCACAACAAGTTGACCGTGAGACAACAATGTGCCCTCATGACCAAGAAGGCCAATGGTATCTTGGGGTGCATTAGGAAGAAGGTGACCGGCAGGTCAAGGGAGGTTATCCTCCCCCTCTACTTGACCTGGTGAGGCCACCTCTGGAATATTTTGTCCAGTTCTGGGCTCCCCAGTTCAAAAAAGACAAGGAACTACTGGAAAGAGTCCAGCGGAGGGCAACCAAGATGGTGAAGGGACTGGCTCGTCTCTCTTATGAGAAAACGCTGAGGGAGCTGGGTCTGTTCAGCCTGGAGCAGACTGAGAGAATACTTATAAATCCCTTAGGGGTAGATGTCAAGAGGATGGGGCCAGACTTTTTTCAGTGATGCCCAGTGACAGGATAAGCGGCAACAGGCACAAACTGAAACACAGGAAGTTCCATCTGAATATGGAGGAGAACTTCTATACTTTGAGGGTGGTAGAGCAGTGGCACAGGCTGCCCAGAGAGGTTGTGGACTCCTTCTCTGGAGATATTCAAAACCCACCTGAATGTGGGCCTTTGCAACTTGCTGTAGATGACCCAGCTTTGGGAAGGGGGTTAGACTAGATGATCTGCAGAAGTCCCTTCCAACCCTGATCATTTTGTGAT
>NW_009624886.1:97119-108991 GCF_000690535.1 Cariama cristata | reverse complement strand
GGGGCAGGGAAGAGGAAAATGGGTCACTGAAGGACCTTCCTGACAGGATTGGAAGGGTACCACTCAGCTTTTAGCACAAAGACATCCACAGGAGAAGATGGCACACTAATACGGTCTTTAACTAGGGAGGGTGCTACATAAGACAGTCTAATTAATTTGTGACCTTCAAGACAGTTAGTTCCTAATTGCCCATTTGCACTTCATGACCAAATATGAAGGAAGCCCATATGGCTGAGCCTCTTACAAAACAAAACAAAACCTGTCGGAGAGTCAGTCCCACTGACTAGTCCCTGAACTTCATAGAGGTGACTGTGCTGTGCGCTGCACTGCCTCATATGCTCCATCCCTGCTAGCAGGGCCTGAGGACCACCCAAAAGTCGGCAGCCAGACCTACATCTAGTAGGCCCGTGGAGGTAAAGCGAGACTCATTTTAGAGTTCGGCAGCACAAAACAGTGCCCAAATTGTCCCAGGGCAGCATGGTGAAGAAACACAGCTTCCATATGCCCTGGTCCTCTATAACTAGAGGATTTAGGTAACTATAAGCGTGACTTCTTAAAACACACATTAATCTTTCTGTTGACTTCAGCAGGTTTAAATCAGGCATCATATATGGACAGGCCAAAAGATGTATATTGATGTTATTTATATTAACTACTATTACATATTCATAGTACAATGTTTTGTTCATAAAGTTTGAAGTTAAATCTTACCAAAAGAAAAAGTGTGATTCTCAACAAATAAATAGTTATTTGACTACCCAAGTTTTACTTCAAGTTGTTCCTAAATTTCTGTCTGTCATGAAGAAATGTTGATGGGCCAGCACAAGAAGTATCAACAGCACTGCCCAAGCTTGGAAAGCCCTCAGTTTCTACAGGGAGGGCTCCCATTGATACTACCAGGAGAAATGCTTGTAGACATCAGGATAGCATATGGCCTCTGAAATCAATATTGGTTTGCAGCTTGACATATGGATGGATAGATACCACAGAGAGATTGAAATAAATATGACAAACTAAGTCATACAAAGAAAAACATGTATACACAATCACACTCTAACAGATGCTTTGGCTGAAATAGGTGATTTATAGGAACACATTGTACATCTAAGAAATGGAAAAATTAATCTAAAATTTACAGTGGCGTAATGCACTTTTGCAAGAAAAACAGAAGGAGGATTCAGAGAAACTCCTCAGGGACAATGCTAAGAGAAGATACTGGTGAAGAACTTGTTGATGAACCTGCTGTAGATTTAACAGCAAATCTAACAGAATACTTCCCTCCCCCAGCTTCCATATCAATTGGAACAGAGAGGTTTCAAAAAAACAGCCCCATAGCGTGAAAGAGAAGGAGAAGGTGGATTTCTCCTAGGCATTATAACAGGCTGATACAAACACTTCAGTCCTGTTTGTGGTTTAATACGTTACCCTAGAGATCTGAATGTGAAATCTGGACTTGCAGAAGAAAATCCTCATTTAGCAAAGAAAGCACTGCAGTAGCTATGTGTGAAAGTTCTTCCAGCACTGTTTTCTGCTTGCCATATGGCCAACTTCACTCACATTAATAGCAACTACTGAGCAAAGCCTCAGCATTTTGAAAGAGAGAGAGACACAGAGAAATGCAAAAGTCTCATCAGCAAGCATGGCCTGAGGAACACCCAGTTGCCAACTTACACTGATACTTTATCTTTGTCTGATGCTAATAAAATAAAAACATCAGGAAGTATCGATGCCAGAAAATTTGGAATAACTTACATACTTCAGTGGTCTTGTAGCCTCATTCTTAGTTTCAAACCATTTAAACTATTCCAGCGTCTGGTGTTGCAGATCTAGTGACTGTTAGGAGAAGTCGTAAGGTCTTCTTAGTGACTCATAAGTTTCAGGAGCTAGCAGAAATGCCCTGTTTCTGTTCTATACATACACAGACACACCCCTCTAGGGAAGAGAATTCCCCCTAGCCTCCCATCCCACAGAAAACTCCTCATCTGTGCTTAGCCCTCAAATGCAAGCAAAGAGGAGTATGTTTCTGGTTTTCAGTGGAAGTAAGTATGCACCATTCACTCAGAACACCATCAATTTACCCCAGTGGGAAATAATTTTTTACCTCCCTTGTTTCTGGGGGTTCAGGGGACTATCTGCAGTCAGATGAGCCAGAAAACAGGTTACTGCATCCCTCTAAAATCCAAATGACTATATTTACAACAGGTGATACCATTTACCTGAAACGAGCTGCCTCACACTTTTCCCCACAGGCCTCAGTAGGACAGCACCTGGAGATCAGCCCTGAGCACAGCCCTGCATAGCACAGGGAGGACTGTGATAAGCACCCACAGCTGCAGAGGCAAGGAGCTTCCCTAGTACAGATAGAAGTCCCCAAACCTGCTGGCGTCATCTGCTCAGCAGTATCTGAGACTAGCTAGGCTCCTATGTTCTGTTTCTTACACACCATCTTTTAACTGAAAGATTCCTTGGCCAGGGCTTTCAAGGATGCAGCTTTCACATTGCAACAAGTCCTGAAACAGAGGGAGTTTGAAAGACCTCACATATGATCTATTGTTTTCCTAATTAAGGAAGCTGCTAATATCTGAGTATGTACTTTCTTCCCTTCAGCCTCCCTTTCCCTCATTTAGCTCTCACAGTGAAAGCCAGAGTCCTGCCCGTGCCGCAGTATAGCCTGTTGGCAGAGACACCTTGAATATCACAGCTGGAGAGCACTGGAAGTTCATTGACACATCAGTAGGAAGAGGGGGCCTGCATCATTTAATAAACAGCTTTATACTGTTTATAAATGAATGCTGTACTCATAAATGGACTCAGACCAAAGAAAATCAAAATCTGATTTATCCAGAGGGTAGGTACTCCAAGAATGAAGCAATCGTGTCTGAAATTGCCTTGCAGAAACACACCTCAGTCCTGAGCTACAGGAACCAACTTTAATGCCTCCGTGTCACTGAGATTTTCCTAAAAATTTCTCATTGCTGTTACTGCTGATGGGAGCTCTACTGTAGACAAGACATTCATCACTGCCAACATTTTTATGATTATGTCTTCTAGTCTTTCTGTTTTCCAGGTTGGATGACATCGCTTTGCTTATTCATCACTTTTACTTATGGGAGCTGTGCTTGGACCCGTTTAGTAACAGTAGGAAATTTTAATGTAGAAAAAGGCTGCTCTGCTGCAATATCTGCTTAGCCCTTGGCCTCTCTGGTGAGCGCATCATCAAAGACGGCAGCTAAAGAAATGTGCAGATTAAAAATTTAACAGAGACCACCCATTCATTCACCTGCCTCAATGAATAACCTTCATACAGTGTAACAAATTTCAGGCTCACAAGAAGGCTGAACCAGCTATGGTTCCATAATCCATCCTTAACTATGCAGGTCCTGAGAAAAGTAAACAGAAATTCTTTGCATAGGTGTGAATATTCCTATTAAGAATTAAGGAGAAATGATAAGCTTGTGTGTGAAAAATCAACAAAAACTAGCACCGGTGCCATTCAAATCCAAATTGTAGTTATATTTTGGATAATATTTGGAGAATTTTTCAGTTTTAAGCCTGGCAAATAAAAAAATAAATTACCAAGGTAAAGAACAGCTATGTTCAGTGAGCACTGAAGCCTGGTAAATATTCAGTTTTTAATGGCATCCACTTCTATTTTGTTCAGTGAATTATTGGGCTGACCTTAAATTAGAGATCTGGATGGAACTGAATTGAATATTGTGAAGATGAGTGTAATTACCTTGCTTGCCTTTATTCTAATTCATTTTTATTTTTTTTAATTCTTCATCTGTGTGACAAACTGAATGTCAGAGTGCTTGTCCATATATACTCACAGTAACAGAGAGCAGAACTGATAGGCCAGATACTGGCACAAGGAAAGATAGATCTGCATTGCGGTCAGGGGTGTGACTGCAGAATCTTCCTGCCTTCCTCTTAGTGAAAGAGCTGTAGTTGTATATACTGTCCAGGCCTCAAGATATGCCAAATAAGACTGCCAGTGTTCTGGCACCCGCAAATGAGGCCCGTGCCTTGCCGACACTTTCATATGAACCAGCTACACCTACGGCTAACTCAAGTGTATCTGCCCACCTCAACCCACAGCACAGACATGGCCTTGGATTGCTTTTGGTCCAGGGTACCTTCGCTGGCCTTGCAGAGGTAACCCTTGCAAGCAAACAAGTGTACTCTGTTGTCCACTGCTCCATAGAGCCAACCCCGCCTACACCAGTTATAAGGATGAAGCCACCGACGCTCAGCATCTCAGGAGTCATACCACAGGCCACCTTTATTCTACTACCGGTATAGTAGGCTTGCCTTATGACTGACTAATGGATCTGGAGATCTGGACAAATAAATCTGTATTAGACTTAAGTGCTCTTATCACCCTGTCCTTGAGCCTCAGTTTCACCACTTACAGTCAATATCTCTTTGTACCTTCTAGTTTACTTCAAAAACTTTCTAAGGTATTTTTCAAGTATATGTTTAAACCTTCAAATATTTCCTGAGGTCCTCTTACAATTAGTGCTGTCTGGCCCCTACATATTTGGTTGCTGACATCTTCTCTCACAATAACTTCTCTTCAACCCACCTCATTTTGTGGAAATATGGCTTAATATTCTTTGGTAAGTCATCAAGTAAAAACAGCCTTCTCTAGTTAGTCAGGGAAGCTCAGTCATCAGTATGTACACAGATGCCTGGCAGAAGTAGACATAGAAATAGAAAAACTCCAACTGGTTAGTGAAAATCTATACAGCAGGCAAAAAGGAAGAAGACCAACAGGAGCTCTTGATAGCCTTAAGAAAATGTGCAATGGCCCTAGCTGTGTTTGATGGTAAATGTCACATCTCATGTCCAAGCCTGCCTGGATAAATTACCCCTGAAGACCATATTGCCTCAGAAGTTAAGTATTAGCAGCTGCATGCATGTCATTAACCCCTCACTTGCCACACAACTTTGTACTTGCCCAGGGCCAAATACTTTAAAGAAGGGTTGACTGACTTCAGACCGTGAGGATAAGAAACCTGCAGGACATGCAATGTACAGTAAAGAGTGCCCATGTACATGTGCACTTTTGTAGGACATTTCTGATGATGGCACCAAGTATTCCAGCAGTTTCGGCTGATTTGAAGGATAATACTCCTATTCAGCTGCTCAGCTGAGTAACAGTCTATATTCTATGTTCTCCCAACTATTTTGTGATTATGTTTAAGTATATTGCTTTATCATAACACTAAAGGTAAGGGGAGATTTGTCTACATTGTCTTAATTGTTTCTTGGCTGCATACATTTTTTATTAAGTAAACTTGAGAAGGGTATCTTGACCCATAGTGACCGAGGTAAGTGTACTGAGACAGTGTCAGTAGGAAGGCTCAATTACAATACAAAGGACAAATCCGCAAAATAGTTGTACTGTCCACAAAGAGCCATTTGGAAAACAAAGGACTTCATCATCCTAACCCTCAGCATGAACCAAGATTTAGCCCACAGGCAGCAAATTCAATAGTGAAAGCAGCCTAGAGAAGGGCATCAAGCTCATAATGCCTAATGTAAAAATGTAGAAATATCCATACCAACTCCAACGTAAGAAAATGGTCTCACAATTCAATGCCAGCATAGAATCATAGAATCATTTGGGCTGGAAAGGACCTTTAGAGGTCATCTAGTCCAACCCCCCTGCAGTGAGCAGGGACATCTCCAACTAGATAATGTTGCTCAGAGCCCCATCCAGTCTGACCTTGAATGCCTCCAGGGATGGGGCTTCCACCACCTCTCTGGGCAACCTGTTCCAGTGCTTCACCACCCTCATTGTAAAAAAATTTTTCCTTATGTCAAGTCTAAATCTACCCTCTTTTAGTTGAAAACCATTACCCTTTGTCCTGTCACAGCAGACCCTGCTAAAAAATCTGTCCGCATCTCTCATATAGGCCCCCTTCAGGTATTGGAAGGCCGCAATGAGGTCACCTTGAAGCCTCCTCTTCTCCAGGCTGAACAACCCCAACTCTCTCAGCTTGTCTTCATAGGAGAGGTGCTCCAGCCCTCGGATCATTTTTGTTGCCCTCCTCTGGACCTTCTCCAACAGGTCCATGTCTCTCCTGTGCTGAGGGCTCCAGAGCTGGATGCAATGCTCCAGGTGGGGTCTCACCAGAGCGGAGTAGAGGAGCAGAATTACCTCCCTCGACCTGCTGGACACACTTCTCTTGATGCAGCCCAGGATGCGGTTGGCCTTCTGGGCTGCAAGTGCACATTGCTGACTCATGTCTAGCCTGTCATCCACCGGCATAATAGACTGTGTCCAGGATTTTCTATTTTAGCCTTCTCATGATATTCGAGACTTCACAACGGTATTTCTAAAAGCACAGTATCCTTTCTTTTGCCTGCTATTCTACAGAAACTTTTTTAAAATTAGCTAACTAAGGGCCATGGCCATAAACTTTGATCCACAAATGAATTCACTATAAATGTGAAACAGTATAGGAAGGATTTACACTGTCTAACTTAAAAATCTAAGTTCAGGTGCCCACATTAAGACACTATATAATCAAGACAGGTGAAACAGACTCTTCTAGAAGACCATTCAGAGTGAATGCCAATGTTCCACAATTACCCCTCACTTTTAAAAAATTTTGGTTCTATTTTTCCTTTTGCCATTTTTAAACTGCATTTTAAAATCAAAAAATCAAAAAGAGAAGAGAAATAAAGAAAATGGCAAACTATGAAAAATGTACCCTTAAAAATGAAATTAAAATTTCAATTCCAATTAAGTCAGAGGAAAATAATCATTAATACTGACTAGTAATTAACTAAAGGTGTTATCCTATGAGAAATGTTGATCTTCAGTAAATATATTAATACACACATATATGTGGCTGGAACTTTGTATTAGAGCTTCAAGTAACACAGAAGACCTTCAAGGAATTACTTGAATACGGTTAAGAGTCCTAACTATCACATGAAACAACCAGAACAACTGATCTCATACCCCAAAATGTGGAAGTGTCAATAAAAAGCAGTGAAACAAGACAGAATTTTCAGCCATGTTAAGCAGAAGAATAATAGAAAATCACAAATCCTATAGTAATGGAATGTTAGAAAAGACAGAAAATAAAAGTTCATTATAACTGTGCAATAAAGCAGAAGTCATATCTGACAACAGTAATGACATTGGTACCTGATTTCTGAAGTCATACAAAAGCTACTCCTTCCACAAATCCTACTAAGTTGTCTAGACCTGAAAGTAATGGCCCAAATACATGCTCTCCAACATGTAACATCTAATAGCTATCAGCCCACATGGGTAAGATTTAGATTGATACTTCAGAGTTCATGTTTTCAGAATAGCATTCTTGGGCTCCCTGATTCACACTTGTACTTCGCTCTCATATTATCTTATACAAAATCCATGTCATCACTCTCAAGTTAAATGACCTAGCATGGAACTATTTTGGTGTAGTGTGATAGCATCATTAGATAAGGGTGAGTTCAATGTGTTAATTTGTTTTATCTCTTCCTAATACTCTGTTTAAATAAAACCACAGCCTGATCCGAACAAGGGGCTATAAGTCACTAGAGACAGAATAAATTCTACTGTCAGAGAAGAAAGAGAAAATAAGTGGATCTTCATTGACCTTACAATACCCAAGACAACAGCGAGCTTCAGGACATGGCCACAGACAGGAGGTGGAGGAACTGTCTGCATAAACGCTAAGCATACTATTGGGCCCCACTGTTACAGTCAAACACGAATCAGCAAAACACACACACATTGCCCAAGATAGAAATAAACCTGCTATCATAATGTCTAGAGAACATACTGTGCAAGGCAATACAAACAGCACAGACTGAGCTATGGAGGGAAGGGAGAGACCAGAGAAGAAAGGAAACAACTGGGAAAGTAGTATTTTATCTAAGCCAATCTTTTTTTTCAAAACCCTTTATACATACAGCCTACAGAAACTTTATTAACAAAACTAGAGAGCTGTATTCAGATACAGTGCAGATATTGCCTCTCTCCAGGGATACAGTGCCACGTATCTGCTGAAACACAGGCAGACGTTGGTCCCAGTGAGCCGAGTGGGAGGGTTAGTGGTGTACAGCCGCAAAAGCTATACACTGTGCTTCTCTCTGTGTGCAAACCAGGGCAGTGAGGAAGATCTGATGCCCCAAGGTCTGGCCTCAAGGTGGAGTCAAGGTGTAGTCAAAGCTTCACATGGTGAGGGAAGTAGCCCCAGGCTCAGTAAGAGAAAGCTTGGCTACAGTACTATATCCTATGATACAGTATCATACATTATTCCTCAATAAGCAGCTCCCCTCCTTTACTGCAGTGTGATCAGCTTTGGAAGGATACATCAGTGCTAACACACTTGTTGCACTTGTAACTCGTCCAGGTATGACATGCCTAGCAGAGTCTGACGGAAAGACTGTGACTCACGTTTTCAATATTCTTCCACTTCTTAGGTTACCACAGGAAGACGCACAAAGATGCTGACTTACTCTGTTCTGTTTCAGAGAAATTGCTGGGACCTGGAAAGTCTTCCTGGGCTGCCCTAATTAAAGCTCTGCTGCTTGGATCATTCAGAGAGTTCATGGAAGAGAAGAATCAAAGCAGACCTAACTGATGCAGCAGTAAATGCTCAAAACTGGTGTGAGAATGTCAGAAGAAAACACAACCCAAAGAACATGAACAAAAATTATGCATAAAACCTTGTCATTTTGCAGCATTATTTCCCTCAAAATCTACTGCAAGCTTTCAAAACATAGGATTACTCCATTTAACATAATAAAACTGCTCCATACTCAAAGCTATTATTATTAATGGATCTGAACATGCTCAGCTATCTCAGATCTCTAAGCACTCAGTGGAGAAATACCCATTTCCAGCAAGCCCCACAAACAAGAAAATAGTGTCAGATCTAATTCCTCCAACTCAAAGAAGAAATTGCACAGTTTACCATCTTTTCTAATTCCTATTTAGAAATTAATGGAGAGGCTTTTAATAGATTCTTTTGGGCTTTTTCTAGAGCAAAACAGGAAATGACTAATAAACTGAGATGTATTAACAAAACATACAGGAAAACATTAGAAAAGCTGTATTTCATGTTCTTCATCCTCCTTGAATGGCAGACCTGGATATGAGCAGCAGAACAACTTCTTTCCAGATGAACAGCGTTCACCAAAACAGAAAGAAAATTATTATCTACAGCTTGCCCACAAGATGACCTGCAAGTTCGCAGTCTTGTAGTGAGCATCTTCAGATACTCAAACTCAAGGATTTACCTCAAGCATATGAACCAAAATGAATGCTCCATAATGCCAGATCCTATTTGAACACAGGATCTAGGTTTTACAGCAAAAATTCATTGGCTGACATTTGTACAGGGCTGAGGATGCAATCTGGGCTGAAAAGTCTTCTTTCTGAATCCGAGACACAGGAGTTCTCTCCAAGACAGTGTGCTGTTTATCATCTGAGCCCTTCCTGCCTAGACAGTACATCTGGCCCATCAGTAGCTTCAACTAAAGATTTCTGGGAGCAGCTTTCTGTAGATACGGGCTTAAATTGCAAAATCTGGATTCTCAATCAACAGGTCAGATTTGTAAGCAAATGTAAGCATCAAATTGTAATGAAGTTTGTTCTGTAAGTTCCTAGGAAAATGCAGTCACAAATGTTTCAGTGTACCTATCGTTACCCTCACAATTCTCCTCTGTGTTGCTAGTAAACTCAGAAAAAGAGGAGATGATTCTTCAAAGAATTTCTGGCTTATTTCTACAGTGCCAAGGCATCAGTTTGTCTTACTAGCTTCAGGATTTCCCTCTGAACATCGGTAAGGCTTTATTACCAAGAAGCAATCTTTTAAAAAATAGCTATTAATAACTACTTTGCCAACAGATTTTAATTGCAATGGCTAAAAGATGGTCGACTGCTAAGCAAATTGGGCAATGTATTTCTAATACTCCAGTACATGTACCCATTCAGACCTCCATCATGCAGCTGAAGCCTGGGTTGCAGCCATCCAAGCTGGCTATCCTGTGGCCCCTAGAACACCCCAAGAGTGCACACAGTTCCTCCACAAGACCAGACTGACACTTCGTGGTATGATACTTGGGCATTTGCAAAGCTGGTTACAACCTTTATTTCCTTTTCTGCTATTCCAAGCCACACTAAACATCCAGGAAGGCAAGTTGAAGATTTGTAGGTGAAACTCAAATTTGTCAGTGGGACAGATTTCTGTCACAGCTACAGATTAAGGGGCATTTTTGTCTTCTTAAAATACAGCATGATAAACTGAAATGCCTGTAAAGAACCTGCTATGGTCTGGTAGACTCACACAGTGACCTGAATTATTTTCAGCATTAACCTGTGTTATCACAGTGGAATTATTGGGGTGAGAGTGAGTTCACACTTCTGGTTGCCTTTGTTTCCAATGGTCATTGATATCAAAAGCCATCCTGCATCTGCTGTGAAAATAAATAGTGTCATAGTTGTATTAGGTATTTTTAAGGTATCTAAAATAGATATTTTCAGTAATAGATGGAACCAAAGCCTAAATTCTAGACAGTTCGTTTCACTGATTTTGTCAAATAGCAAGTTCTGTGTGTCTGAAACCTTATCTATTATTTTCTACTGTATCAGCTCATCTAATAAAGGTAAGACTTCTCCCCACAAATCTCTCAGTCCTCTTTAATATTCTTAGAATATCACAGATATAACTCTATACTTCATGTCTTTTCAACTAATACACTCCTCCCATTTCAAATAAAACCTAAATAAATAATAGAAGATAAGCTACTCTTGTTGTGCTAATAGACCACATTCTGAGCTTGTTAACAATTTGGTATAAATTGAATTGCAGAGGAGGTGTGTCAGAGTGAAAGAGGGGAATCCAGTGCTCTCAACTGAGCTTGACCCAGCAAAGCCAGAAAATGATGAAAATCTTATAAACAGCAAGGGTAGGTGAAAGGGTCATCTTTAACTTTCTGATGTTAATTGGGAGATGTCTTTTGTATTTAGTGATGGCAACTCACACCATTAAAACAATGGAAAGAGTTGCAGTGCATTAGATAACTTGCCAGAGTCCACTGCTTTTAGAGGGTAGAAAGCTGAGATCAACAAGCAGAGTGTGTTATGTAAGAGCCAGGTATTTCCATTAATGGGCTTCCACCACCACAGATTTTTGAGTTTGGGCGTTCTTCTTGCAAATATTCATCTGGCTTTAAACGTAGCCAAACATACTCCTTCTCTGATTTCCTAATCTGCATTCAGTCATAAGAACTGCAGCAAAACCTGACTCTAAATAGAGATATTTAAGAAATCATTGAATGTCTACCTCCACTTAAAAAACTTTACTGTATCTTAAGATGTTTGTTTCTGCAGTGAAGGGACAGGGTTGTATGAGGCTGAAGTCCCAGGTCCTCTCAATCACATCTGTCTCCTGGTACATCAAATTATTTCTGCCAGGCTGGTTATATTTTTTTTCCAAGCAAACCCTAACTATCAGGGAGGTCTAACACACTGTTCCTTTACCATCAGCTTTTTTTCCAAACATACAATGGTTTGGCATGACTCCAGTCACCACCAGGTGATTTTTGGCCCTTGCCCTTTTTATTATCTGGTATGTCTTAGGGAACCACAGATGAAACCAATAGAAAAGGAGAGAAAAAGAAAAAGCAGGAAAAAAGAAAGAGCTTCTCCTTTGCTTTCCTGGTAACGTGACATCTTGCCCTCTTGCATTGTATATTTTTGTCCAGCTGATGCTTTGTCCTAGTGGAATCATGGTTCTAGTATTAGCTCCAAATTGTAGGCAGGCATTTTCATTAAAAACAATTACTATTTCCAAACAGGAGCTGGTTCCTCAGTTCCAGCCATTCTTGCTGTAAAACG
>NW_009624886.1:80770-97097 GCF_000690535.1 Cariama cristata | reverse complement strand
AAAATGAATGGAATCTGGCAGGAAAACCTCATGTTTTTCCAATCCTAGTTTTTTACAAAGAAAACACTGGGATCTTGTTGAAAAATTACAATTGTTTTGATAGGCACATTATTTTTCTCAGTTGAACTGTTTCCAGCTACAGGAGACAAGTTTTGTGCATACATATATGTGTGTGTGAGAGAGAATATATATGTATATATCTACTCATACATACAAGTTTTTGTATATAATTGCTATGCAGAAAATGATTAATAAGTGGAGGAAGAGTAAACACATTTTTGTTATTAAAAAGCATTTATGCAAATTGATTTTTTTTTAAACAGCTTCCACTTTATGAACCTTCAAAAGAAAGTCAATGAGTAAAATACTATATCATAATAACAGCTAGCCTCACTCTTAATACCAGGAGAAGAAAGAGGCCAAGGTGACTGAACTGTTTATCCCTTGGTTGTTCTCACTAACTTAAAAACATTGTCAGACTGAATTATTCCAATAAAAATATCAAAGGAGAGAAAACAGAAGACACTATTACATTTGTGAAAGGAACAGGCCACAGAGGTCCCCATATTGATCACCTGTACGGATGCTGCCATTTGGTAATAAGTGATTATGTTTATCTCAGACAGAAATAGATAATAGGTCAGGCTGTGTCCGTATGGAGGTGAAAACACCTCCTTCTACTAGATATTTTTTTCCCTTCCATATGAAGCGTTCATCCCAGACAGTGAGTGCGATGGCATGCTGGTGTCTTGTGCCTGTTGCACCTTGAGAGTTTAAGGGCACTCCCCAGGCAAAGTTCAGCCCCCATATTAGCAACAATGCATTGCAACCTTCAAGTCCACCTCCTCTGTCGGGTCCTGACCCTCTGCACCGACAAACGGGCAGGATCCAGACACTTTAGCTGTGGCATCTCCATCCACAGTCTTCAAGACAATTCAACAGCCTTGACCTGCACCTGACAATCAAACCCAGAACTGCGCAGGAAAGGGACAGCAATAAAGCTTTCTCTACCAAAAATGTGGAGCAACCTAGTACGGTAGCATAGACCAGTCCAAAACCTGATCACCTCAAGGATGTACTCCCCAGCCCTCTGATACACTTTGATTACAGCTGCACAAATGTAACAAGTAATACAAAACCCCCTTGAATTTCCTGAGGCTGAGAAGTTGAGTTCCCAGTGAAGCCAACTGTAAGTCACTGATTTTCCCTAGCCTTTTGGATCACCTTTTGACCCAACACCAATCAGGGACAAAGGAAATTGTAATGGAAAGGATGAGAGTATTACAGCAACTGCTCATTTTAAGAGTGATCACCTGATAGAAAAAGGAAAAATGAGAAGCATTTCCCTTTTCTGTTATTGCCCAGCTAATAGAATTTCTTGTCTCCCTTTCAGTTGTTCTTGCCCAGAATTTCATCATTATAATAATAAAATTAGGTAAGTTTACAGCCAAAAAGAACCTCATGAGATCTGCTGGCCCAGCTTGTTTTAGCCAGGCAGGATCAACTATACCTAGACCTTCTCTGATGGATAGCTGTTCAACTTGGACTTAAAAACCTTCACAGAAGAGTCCAAAACATCCCTTGTGCATTTGCTGTTTCAATTGTTTGTCCTGGAAATTAGCCTGCAGATCTACCCAGTCAGCACAAAAGCTACAACAAAACGAAGCGTAGCATCACTTCTGGCCTCAGCACACTCCTCTGTCTAAGCCCTAAGACCTCCCTGGGTGCACAGGGGTCAGCAGCTTCCCATTGCAGGGCTGTGGTGCACTTGCCCATGTCCCAGCCCTAGGATCCCAGCTGCCTTGCATTGAACAGGGGCTGCAGTTTCATTGCTCAAATAGCATACGAGACTTCACAGTCAGAATCTGAATGGCACAAAGTACGTCGAGCAAGTTCACTCTTCTTCCCATTTCTTAATATAATTTAAAATCAGACACTAAATAAGGTGTCAGCAGGCTTCCCACAAGGATCTAGCTGCTAAGTCTTTATTGTTGTATTTACTTTGAAGTCAAGAGGAAAAGAATTCTTGTTCGCCAACTTACAATTCAAAAAATGCCAGAAGAACCTTCTGGAAAAAAACAAGATGCAAAAGAAATGCTGGCACCAAAGTGGCGCAGTCTGTGAATCATGGAGTTATGGAATAATTTTGAAAGTAAATTGTATGATACATAAATGTTCATAAAATTCTTTCTGTAAATGGATTAGATTCCTCCTACAGGCGGGGAGACACAGATCAGAGGTACCAAATGCTGTTTATGGTCAGCCGTCAAGGACTATTCGCTTTGTACATAGGTATGCAGCACACAACAAAAAAGGACATTCTAGTGTTGAAGAACTATATAATAAAAATGAGGGGAAACCACCTCTTTTTGTAAAACACAGCTGAGCCCAAAGTCTTGCAACTCATACTGCATAACAAAACTACTTCTATCACTTGCAAATCAAGATGCCTGCCTTTGTCAGCCATTTGCATGTGTAAGAGACCCAGAGTATGTATTGCTCAAATGAGTCAGTCATTTTCTTGTGAAATAAATTAAAGCTCTGATCCCTATTGAAGCAGTCCTTTTATGTTGTTCCATCAACTTCTTTATATTTTCTATTTGTTTTGGGTTTGTCTGATTTATACCATTCTCCAATGATTTAGCCCAGCAGCATCCATTTTAGAGAGAAACAAAATACGACAGGGGCACTAAAATGGCAGACATCAGATACCAACCCATCAGTTCAGCTACATGGACCAGAGCGTTGCCCAGCACCTGAACCCGGCTATGCCCACTAGGGTCTTGCACTTACACAGGGAAAACACCTCACTGCAAGTGCTGTTTCTGTTTTCATTGTGCGTATGTAACCACACACACACAATTTTCTGTGAGCACCTAGTGGGCCTGAGCGTGGCTCTTAAATGTAAATGCGGAAATTGTATTGAAGGTTGCTATTTGAAATGTCATTTTGGAGCACTACCAAAAACAAGCAGACAACAAAAGCTACATTAAGGGAGAAAGAGCCTGATGTGGCTGTTGCAACACAGCTGTTGTGAGGTACCTCCCACCCTCTGAAGGTGCATTGAGCCCACAGCACAAGAACATGTCACTGGCTGACAACTCATCCCACCAGCAGACCTCACAGCAACAGCCTGAGAGCTTCAGCCTGTGGCAGCAACTTTGTGGGAACACCAGGACCAGCAGAGAAGCACACAAAGAAAAGCTTTTCCAACACGAATGTAAGACCCGGAGATCAAAGTTCTTCACTTAGCCTTAGGAAAAAGATTTGGTTCAGGCAAGCTGTCAAACCCCATATAGCCCTCTATCCTTGTAAGGGTCTTCCTGAGAGTAATTGGATCATTGTACCTCCATGTGCACACAGCTCTGGTAAGTAGTGCCCTTCAGCCATATCAGGCACACAAAGGAGCCACAAGGCAGTGGTGCTTTTTTAATGATCTAAACTATGGGCACATGTCCTCTTCCTGACCCAGAGTTTAACACTCACAGCCAACTCTGCACCTCCTGGTTTTTGCTTTATCTTGATCTGCAGGCTACACAGCACATGTGAGCACTCCCCAGTTCACTCCAAGCCAAATATCCCAGCTGAAACCACGATTGCCAGTTGTATAAACTAACCTGGCTAATTTTCCCTTAAACAATTTAAAGGGTCAGGAAGCAGTAATCTCAGAGAAGGAGGGCAGTAATTTCTTCTATTGGCATATCTAGATTCAGAGGATGATAAACCCTCTTTGGCTATTAGTATGAAAGATCTGCAGCCATAAAGGTGAAAGATCTGCATATCCATGGAGCTCTTCTGTCCCCTGAGCAGAAGTACGAGTTGTTTTCCTGCAAGATATCTCCAGTCCTAACCTCGAATGGAAACCAGTCCTGACCCCATTGAAGTCAAAGGCAGTTTTGTCTTTGACTTTAACGAAACTAGGATTCACCCTAGGGTAAGGGGCATTGTGTTTTTCAGCAGCCACCCATGTGGAAATTTTGCTTAGATGACTGACTGCCTGGAAGGTAGCAGTGCTAGGCCACAAAATACCAGAAATGTTTGTGTTAACCCACATACTCCAGCATTTGAAACTGCAGATATCAGAGTACACTCCTGTCCTCTAAAAAGAGTATGTTCCTATACCCTTGGCTTCTTTACTCCACCTGAAGCTGGTTATGCACCTGATGTACCTAACCTGTTGTTCAGCTGTGCTACTGGGTCTGACTGTTTATCAGGAAACATCAGAGAGGTTTTATGTTCTCACATTGTAAATAATGTGACAGACCTTGAAAATATAATATGTCTTTTTATAGCTACTGTATGCATTGTGAATGAAAACAACTCCTGAAAATAGAGTTGAAAACAGGCTATTACATTCATGCTTCATGTTCACTCAAATTCTGATAAAAAATCTACTTATAATTTATGTTCAGAGCATAGGGAAATGGATAAAAATATAGGAAGCAGGAATCTAAAAAAGTACCCAAAGATGCCTAGGAAATTCCTAAACTAATTTCAGGAATTCATCTGGTACTTAGACTCCAGGCTGAATACTCTTCTGAGCTCAAAAGAACCAACATATATATAGGCAAGGGTATTCCAAAAACGCATCTCTGAACTGTGAGTCTGAACCAAAGTGCTTTTTATTAGAGAAATGCAACAAAACTCCTTGGCAAGATTGCTTGCTTATGCGTTGGCTTCTCAGTATAAGGGAGTTCCACAGTTGGTAACAGGTGCATATAAATTTGTACATATGCAGATTTGGGTTGGTATTAAAACTGCCATGAAAATGCATACTGTTTAAAGTTAAAAACCACATTGCAGTACAATAGAGCTTGTGCTTAGCTGAGCTGTTTTTACTTGCTGTAATCAGAGAGGGCCTCACAAAAATAAAAAATAAAAATCAGAGATGGAAGCAAAGCATCAGAAAATGCAGAAGGATTGTAAAAAAGGAGGAAAGACAAAGAGAGATCCAGACTTCAGGCTTTGCACCTTGGGCTTCTTTCTAGTTCAGAAGCATCCACAAAAGCTTCCACAAAAGCTTCCACAAGGTGGATTGCTGCTTTCAGTTTCTTCAGTCTAGAAATTAAAGCAGGTATCTATCCACAGGAGAAAGGGTGCCTTACAAGATTTCCACCATTTCCTGCTTCTCCCATTTGCAACAGGTGCCTTCAAAGCAATTCTGTGCTTCCACTTTTGGGCCAAGCTACAACAAGGTGGTTCAGCCATGTAAAAAATTGAATCTATTGTAGCAGCTAGAGATGAGCAGCCCACTCTGCCTAAGATGTAGTGGATGCTAAATTTCATGGTTCTGGGGCGAGCCAAAAAGGAATTTGGGGATAGAAAATGAGTCAACCTCCTTTGCAGCATCTGCGTGCAGGCACTGATCTGAAGGGCAGAATTTATGGCTGTGATTGCCCCTGTGGAGTTTGAGCAAAAAAGAGGAGAAACTTTCTGCAGCTACGCACAGGCCAGTCATGGTTTTGCCCAGTGGAGCTATCATTGTCATCAACTATACCAACACCTTGCACTCCTCCAGCATCATTCATCAATGGGTTTCAGAGAGCATTAGAGTTCCTAGAGAATGAAGGGATGGAGAATGACTCAATGCCTTTCCAAATGGCAAAATGTTATTTTCATTTTAGAGATGTGAGGCTGAGGCTAAGTCTAAAGGAACCCGAATGACTTTGACACACACAGCAGGGCCAGAAGTAGCCTCAAATTTCCTGAACACTATTCCTAAAGCACAGGAAGGGCCACTTGGCTCCTTCACTTTCCTCACCCCCACAAAGAATTTTTCCATCACTATGCAAATCAGGGAAGATACTCTCATACATCCCTATCCCCACCTACAAACTGCCTCTCTTTGAGGTATATTTTATTTCCATCCTTCTCTTTAGCTGCCAGAGAGCTTTCTACCTCAGTACTAGTGCCTTATAGAGCAACAACAAAATCCTGCAGTACAGCAGAGCAGAGGTTATATGGCCAAGACAACTGCTATTTTCATCAATTCTTCAGCAAACCAGCTGATCATAAAAGCTATTCTTGACTAGCCTGCCTTTGTAACACCAGTCACCAGGAGAACACAGCACATACTATTGGCTGTGGCCCTCACTAAAAATACACCGCATTCTTGCACAACAACAAAAACTCTCACTAGGGCCAATGGACAGCAGACTAAAAACAGTAACCAAAGGCTTTAAATTGCACAAATTACAAAGGTAGAAGAACTGAAAGCAGCATGCCACTAAAAGCCATCTGCCATCTTGGCCCGCCCATGTGTCCCTTCTCCCCAGCAGTGTTTTATATTAGTAATGATGTCTCTGTATTATGTATGACAGAGTCTCTGCTGCTTTGAGCAAGCAATAATATAGATGCTCCTTCAGTCTGGTGCTTTGCATACACACACTAGCTGGGGGAGCAGAAGATCTGCCTTCCAGTCTCTCTCTCTGGATATAGTTCAGTTGGAAGGCAATATTCAGATGCGTATATTCTCCAAATCACATGTACATGCTGTTTTATCAGGACTCCCATGCACATTAATAATACACAAAAATACACAGAAATAAGCACAGATTCAGCCGTGATGTGGATTAGATAAGAGTGGACAACCTAGAAATACAGGAAGAAAATCAGCAAATGGTTACTCTGGTTATGGGCCTGTTTCTAGGATATAAAACATGTTTTGGTTTTTTTATTAATTAGTTATATTAGTAGGTTAACGACTTTACGTGTCACTGAAGCTGTCACTTGTAAGGGTCTTTGAAGTGAAATCTCAGAAGAGTTTTGAAGGACAAGAAAGAGGAAGCCAGCCATTGGGATATCCTGAAAGAAGCTGCAGAGATAGATGTGGAGATAATTTGTTAGCCCAGGAAAGGCAACATGCTGATCTGTAAAAACTGCTTTCACTACTTGAGCTAACAGGCTGTACTGAGAAAAGACAATGACCAGGGACGAGAGAAAAGAAAAGGTGAGAACACCACATGTGAATAGTCAGACCATATTACGAATCAGAGAAAAGAGCTTATGAGGAGCTGGTTCAAGTGAAATGACTACTTTTGCAGCTAACCTCGGAAACCACTGGAGGGAAATGAAGTGGGTTATTGGAAAGTCAGTGGAAAAGTTTATTTGCTAATTGCACAAGTTCATTCATTCAGAGCATTTTGCAAAATACTCTGCGTAACCCACTTTTGGCTGATGCACATTGAAAGTATGCAAATACAAAACGGTTTAGCTAGGGTTCAGTGGGTGTTCTCACAATTTACAGTGCTTGCAGCACTCTGTTACCAAATGACTACAGACATTAGTTGACCTCCGACTATCTACTCACAGACATCTCCCACTGCTCCAGTTACTTCCTCAGCTTTCCCAGGGGCTCTTGCAGAGACCCTGACAGGCATTTGAGTAACTGGGAAGTTGTGTAAGGGACATCCCATCACCACAGTTCAGCCCTCCTCAGGAAACAGGTTGAAGGCACAGGATATAAGAGGAGATACCCAAGGTGAAGGCAGGGAGGATTGAAGAGGTGCATAGGACATAGAAAAGGTGAAAAGATATAAAAGCAAAGGAAGGAGGAGACAAGGAAATCATGCAGAAAGAAAGATGAAGGGAGAGGAACTAGCAGAGAAGGAAAACGGAAAACGAAAGCCTGACAGGTAAGTCAGATGTAACTGTGGATAACCAGCAGCTTAGAGAAGAACAAAGTCTGCAAATAACAGGAGGAAGAGATGGCCCCATGGAACAGTTGAGTCCATGAGGAACAGGACAGTGGAATGAGCTGTCCTGGTTCAGAAAGACAACAGCAAAGGATATGTAGTAAATGTATTTTTCTTTCTCCCTGTTGGAGCATTTATCACTGTTAGAGACATGATAGCACACGAGAACTGTTCCACAGCTGAGTTGGGGATCCCAAGCCAGAGCAATCTGTATTTCAGCACAGGATGCTCTATATTAGCAGACGTTCTGATTTTCGGAGCTCATGAGTTCCCAATCATAAGTCTCACAGCTATCAAAGGCAGCTGCTTTCCCCTGAAAAGCTGTCCTGCAACCCTGCATCTGAAAGTTATTTTACTGGACTTTTACTCACTATTTGGATGCATCAGGCCTCAGCTCGGAGGACTGCTGGACAGGAACTGCTATTTGGCTAGCACACAGTATGGGAATAAGGAGAGGTGAATCTGTTCTCGAAGCTAGCATGTTTCAGGTATTTCCCCTAGGCAAGCTGCTCAACTGTGTGGTGCCTCATACATGTGAGATGAGAATATCTAGTTCCATAACTCCCAGAAATATTGGCCTGGATGTATAAAGTGCAACGAGAGTCTAGAAGAAAGGACTAATTTCAAGTCCAGAGAGTTGACATTTACTTGTTTTTCCCAATCTGCCGTTTCTTAGAACTCCAAATCTAAAGGGATGGAATGGTGCAGGCAACTGGCGATATCATTGTCATAATAGCGACATCATGGCACAGACAGCCCTAGCTCATAAGGCGGTAGGAAGCACACAAGTTGGTATATAAAAAAGGACTGGCAGCACAATGCAGTGTGTGGATGCCAGATTCATTGCTCACTGAAAGCCACATTTTCAAATCCAGCATTTGCCTCATGTCTGAGTTTAAGCTGACTGTTATGGGGAAAAAAAAAAAATACTCAAAAAGAATTCTGAGTTGATGTTGATTCTTGCAACACAAGGAGGAAAGCAGGGTTTCTGCACTGAAATACCATTGAAGTGTTTGTCTGACCTGAGCTTTCTCTCAGCATTCTGGCTGCTCTTGCCTTTGTCAAAAATTTTCAGGCAAGGGTTTGTTTCTTTGTGAGGGATTTAACGAAGCTGCAGACATCCATTTTAGCCAAAGTGATTTCATCTGTTTTTCCTCTAAGGCTGCCCAGCTGAAGACTTATCATCAGAATTTTTCTCATTGCAATTGCTAATGTCACTGGTTGGTACCAAACTGCTATTCACTTCTTCCAGCTCCTGCCCAGACTAGCAACCTTCAAACAGTTCAGACGTTGATCAGAAAAAATAGTGTAACTAAAAACTAGTAGGGAAAAAAAAAAACTCAAGCTGCTCTTCAGGGATCTGAACACATTCTGGTTCACACTGAAGGTATTTAAGAGAGAACCTACAGGTTACTTCCTGACTTCTGAGGATGCTGAGGTTCAGACTCATGATTTGGCCTTATTTTTAGCCAGGATAGCACAACTACAAGACAGAAGAAGAATTGCCTAAGGATCTGACTACAGGACTGAGAGCCAGAAAACCATGAATATCAACCTTATGACCAGAATTTTCCCTTGTAAATCGCTTAATTTCAATGCCTCCTCATTCCTCTGTCTGTATGAAGACAGATAGACTTGCCTACTCTTAAATAAGTCTCAGAGTTACTGGCAGAAATCGCTAGGCCAAAGTGCAAATTTGATTCTTGAGCACTTGTCAGGAGTTCAGTATGTAATGTACCAAGATTAGAAAGAGGAATTTCAGGCAAAATTGGACCTGTTCTCAGGCTCTGAAGATGTCTTATGGAAGCCTGAACAAGCTCAAACTTGATCTTGTAGGCAAGGAAGTCCTTCTCTTACCAGCTTGAGATTTATGTTCTTACCTGTATCACTGGACCACAGCTGGAAGCATTTCTGCCATTTGGGCATACAAAATAAGTTTCATGGAAAGTTGTTCACTCAACAGTCAAAACACTTTTTTGGCACTGAGAAACATAAGAAATGTTTAGGGAAAAAGTACTAAGAAACAGAAATTTTTCATTCTGTTACATAGGGCTTTATTTCTGAGCAGAAAAACTAAATGAGGCTCAATATTGGACAAGACACTCTTATTCTTTAACTCTCATGGGGTATTACAAAGAGTTAATGCATGGGCTGTGATATCACAAGCTGTGCAAGCTTAATTCGAGATTGAAAATTTGCGGAATAAAACAAAACCAAAGAATAATAATAATAATAAAGCAAGCTTGTCAATCACCATCCATTTTTATCTAGTGAAAGACTGGCTCAAGAGATGTGAACTTTACTTGATGTACTTAGTGCAGAATGTCTGAACTGATAATCAAAATAAGTAAAAAGTAGGAGGAATCTATAGTCATTCATAATAACATTAAATTATTCGGCAAGATTCATCACTTTTTAAGGATATGTTACAAGGTGACTTTGCTTGATGTAAGGTACAGTTATAAGCAGATATTTGAACAATGTAAAAACATGGATCATCAATCCACCAGCATCAGAGACATCATGATTTACTTAAATCAGTTGCACTGCCAAAAGCTGTGTCTTCAAAATTCAGAATGATTAGGTGCTGTCCATACGCAAGAGGAGCAACCAGCTGCATTTTCATTAACATCCCTAAATGAAGCGGGAAGATCAAGATGATGATGCTGGAAATTGTGTACAGCTGATTTAAAACCTAGTAGCATTTGCTTAGGAGTGAAAATAACTGTAGGAGCCAATTTGAAACTATTGGAGAGTTTGTTTCAAAAATTTCTTTTTCATCATCTAATGTTAAATTTGCAAAGATACAGTCCAAGTGTGAAATACTAGTGGGGTGTAAAAATACCCCTTGCACATTTGGAAAGGGATCCATCTTACATCAGTGCAATGTAAACAAATATAAAACACATAATAGTGCAGATCTCTTGCTTATTTAAATGAGCTGTATACCAAACCACAGAGCGGTAGTTAATAATTCTGTAAAGACAGCCAAGAGAAGCAACAGAATTAAACTCCAAAACAAAATACACTCATCACTTATTGGAGAAATGTTTGCTGAAAACAAAAGACTGGTTTCTCCAGTAGTGTTGGAAAAAGATGTGGGCATTAAAATAAAAAGCAATATTCAACGTGATGAAAAACATAAGCAAAAAGCAAGAGATTATACTCTAGCCTGAGATGAAGTGTTTAGATAACAGACAAAATAGCACTTTGCGATACACGTAATTGCTCCCAAAAAGCACAAGCAGAATGTGAGGTTATGAAATCCCTCCCCCCCAAAATATGGAAAGGCTAACAGGAGATGTTGCTGAGCATAATAAAGTATTTGCAGTAATCACTACTCTTAAAGCACAGATGTCCCGAAAGAGTCCAGAACATTCCCCATTTATTGGAAAAAACACCTCTTGTTTTCTGGGCCTTCAGAGGACCCCCGGTAGCTGCTACCTCAGCCAAACTCATGTAAAATGATTAGAGAAAGTGAAAAATTATTAAAATGAAAATGGAAGCTGAGTTGAAGGGTCTTTAGAATAAATCAATAAATGAATAGTAACCAGTCACTGGGATCAGAAAGTACGTGTTCAAGAGCTCTAAAACAAAGACATTACTGAGTTACTGACAGAGGCCTGTAACCAAGTCCCCAATTCTGCCTCAGTATCTTGAGAAAGAAAAGGTCAAAAATGTGAAAATACTGGGGTTTTTCCTAAGAGCTCCATAGAAGACTGAGGGAATGATGGATCAGTAAACCTCACCTCTGCAGCAGATAAATTGCTAGAAACTAAAATAAAGAATAAAATTAGTATATACATAGAAATATGATATGCTGGGGAAGGATCCAACAGTTTCTGCAAAAGTAGTCATGTCTCACAAATTTATTAGAGTATTCAGTGAGCATATGTCCTAGGATGCTACCTGGTCAATACAGTGTGAATATCTCTGCTTGCAATGAAGCTAAGCCTTCCCAGAACAGGAAGAAATTAGTAGCAGGAAACAAATTGTACAATTAGTTTTCCCAATGGAAAAAGGTTTCAAATATATTGTTCACTATATTCATAAACAACCTGGGAAAGCAGTACAAATGAAGTGACAAAGTACAAAATTTGCTGATGATACAGCATTGCTCAGAACAGTCAAAGCTGAAGCTAATTGTGAAAAGCTGCAAAAGGATGTCGTGAACTAAGGTGAAACTCAGTGGTGGTGAATGCCAACTAATGCATGTGGGGAAAAATAACACTAGCTATAGGTGCATGATGATCAGCACTGCTCAGGAGAGAAATCTTGGAGTCACTTTGAATAATTAGAAAAGGTCACCTCAGTGTTCAGGTGCTGTCAGAAATGCCCAGAGGGGCTTTTAGGAACTGCTAGGAAGGAAGATGAGAGAAAAACAGAATGAAAAAAAAAACTACCATCTTGCTGGATAAATCCACAATGCACCTGCATCTTGAATACTTGTAGTCTCTCAGAGCACTAAATGCATAGAAATGTTATAAAGAGGGGTGGAAAAGCTGACCATAGGCACAGAAGAGCTTTTTTGCAGTGAGGAACAAGACTGTAACTCATCAGACTGGAAAAAAAACAGCAAAAGAGGGATGTGATAGATTTTACAAAAGCATGAATGGTATTAAGATGTTGAACAGGGAGTGGTTATGTTATACAGAGAGTTGGAGGCACTCAATGAAATTAGCAGGTAGAAAAATTAAAATAAACAAAAGGAAATTCTTCTACATGCAACACAATTAAATTGTGATATTTGCTGTCACAGGATGTTGTCAAATCCAGAAGTATAAATGGGTTCAAAAAGGGAATAGGCAAATTAATGGAGAAATAAGTCTGTCAGGGACTATTAAGTACAATGCAGCTAGCAGTTCAGAAAGTTTCTAAAGTTCTGATTGCTGAAAGCTTGGAGGGTAAATCTTCTGGGTGCCTCTTTGAGATTTCAGAAGGTGATGCTGTTATTGCTTTATATTATGGTTGCTCCTTGAAGGTCACAAGTAGATGCAGGATATCTCTTATGCTAAGCATGTACTCACATAGCAAAGAGATGTTCTCTGCCCTCAAAAATATATGCTCTGCGTGCTAATTACTGGGACCAAAGCTCTAAAACTCAGGATATTCAGTTCCGACTTTAACCTGAGAAAGCACAACTCTGGATTTATATACACTTTGCACCCTGAATTTCTCCATTTACACTGACGGAGTTACAATGACTGAACACAAACTCCAAATTACTTGAAAGGTTAAAATCAGCAGAGACTAAAAAGGGAAGGGATTTATATTTTGGCAATATTTTTTAAGGTCTGCCTTTAAACTATAAATAAAGCACTACTCACTGGAAACATCCCATGCCTACTAAGACAGTCTAACGTCATCAGCCTTAACCTTAAATGGCAACTTTAGTTATAATAGTCTAAACAATCTCCTATATGGACCAGAGACAGGTTAAACAATATTGCTATATTACATAGGCTAATAATTTTCAGTGTGGTTACTTGTACCAAGTAATCAGAAATGGTGGGATTGGATAAAGGATAGCAAGATCTTGCAAAGGGGATGACTTCTGAGAGTGTCAAGAAGTTGCATTTAGGTTGGACTTATTTTAAGAAATAAGAGAAAAGATCAACCCATAGGAATGCTTCACACCACAATAAAATCTGAAGCAGCAAATTTGTAGTTCAGCAGTGTGAATGAAGGAACTGGCTCAGATCAGGACTGGTTGATGCTGAGTGACCCATGTTTTAGTACATAGTGCACAAAGTGGATGGAACTGTGGTAATACCACAGTAAGGACACTATGAAGTGCCTTATATGCTACTTCCATTATGCACAGAAAAACCATGCCAAAAGTTCTCAGTTCAGACAGCAGGATCTGAGCTGAGCAGCTTTCAGCAGGGACACTTCCACCCACCGTCAGCTACCACTGGACAGGCTTCATTGAGCATAGGGATTTTCTCTCAGTGCCTACACCTGAGTGAAGGCAGCGCTACTAAGGATAGGAGCAGGCACCCTTTTCCCAGAGAGATATTGGAGCCAAGCTTTAGTGCACCCCCAGGCTGTAGGACCACAGGCGCTTGCTGACACAGGGCTGCAGGCATGATTTGATGCAAGGGGAATGGGGAAACAGCCTGGTATTTTGATCTTTCTTACTGGCAGCTTGCCGTGGGAGGTAGGGCACCCACAGAAGTTAAACACAAGTGCCTGTTTCACTCATTATTCACAGGTACAGTTGCTGCACGTCCAGAGGGATGCTGTGTTCCCTGCTCCCAGGGCGGATTTTCTGGTTTTGTAGCCAGGAGTAAGACCATCAGCATGTTTCAAACAGACCACAGGTGATGCATGGAGAGATAAGCAACTTAGGAACTAATCTGAAAGGAATCTAAACAGTGTAAGCTACCTAGCGACAGATGGGGAAGTAAAAGAAGGAGCCTCCTGCTTTATGTCACATCTTCTGTCACCTCTTGCCCTCCCCTATTAATCATTTCCCATGCACATCATCCGCTTACTTCCTTGCTCAGTATCTGATATCACTTCTTCCTTACTGACAGGTAAACACTCATCACCTTAGATTCCCCAGGGTGGATTCCAACTAATGACCTGGAGAAAAAGGTTTCTAAGCCTGTTAAAAATGCCCTAAGCTACTTTGCCCTACCTTTAGTTTGTCTGCATTGCAAGGCAATACTCGTTCTATTTCCAAACATGGAAATCATTAAAGGCAGCAAACAAATAACTCATGATAGAAGACAATGGAGAAATCAGAATCTTTTTTCAGTGTCATTTTCGAGAGAAACTTGTGTTCACATGGATAAAAGCAATGTATTGAGAGAAATTGCATCTGAAACAGAGCATGAGCAATGAGCAGAACTTGTATTGCCATGCTGCCTTTCATCCTCTGTCAGCACAGATCTAGTGAAGCCAAAAAAAAAAAAAAAAAAAAAAAAAAACAAACAACAATTTCCCTTCCACTGATGTGTCATTGCTTCTGGAGTGGGCCATGTACAGGCCTCACAGTTGTCTGCAACAGCACTAGAGAATGGTTTTGGTACAAAACGTGAGGAGCATCCATTCAGCTCCAATTGCAATTACCCTTCGTTGACTTGGCCGAAAACATACCTTACATTTGTCAAAAACGCCACAGGGTCTGTAATAACTACCAACAGCACCTTGAGTCTTACTGAAAGAAAAGCCCAAAGTGTGCTGTGAGAAGGGAAACCAAAGAAGATGAGTTTCCTTTGTGGGAGGAAGCTGTGTCCTGCAGTCCCGTATTACCTCCCACTCCATGATTCAGTTGGCACCCCTAACAACCTCCGTAGCTGCACCACAGCTCCCTCCTTCACTCTGCTTCCTCATTTTCCTTAAATCCCACATACCAGAGACCCCCTTTCCAACTCTCTCAAATATGGGTGAATGGGAAGTACTTGTCCATCTTTCTTGTGCATAAGCAGAGCATTTAAAAATATTAATACAGGACCAATCTAGTAACATTCACAATATAGATTTGAAGTATGAGTATAGGTATTATCATGCATTTTTCAATAGCTTCATCTGGACAAGCATTGCAAGCACCTGAAGGTTTTAGTTGGCAATTTCAGAGTTGTATATTAGCGTTTTGGAAGCATACAGCCAAATCACAGACACATCACAGCACAGAACAGGCTACAGAGTCCCAGCTGCAGCAGGAGAGAAGCTAGAGATAGATGAGAGAATACTTCTTACTGCACGCAGGGTTGGAGTTCCCAAGGGAGCTGCCATAAATATTTCCACCATAAGATTTTGACCCTTGTATTTTTGCACCCTTCAGGGTCAGCATCCCCACAAAATGCATTGGAGAAAAACAGCATTTTGGCACAGAAAACATAAGAAGTCAGATTTAGAGCGTTACATTTCAAAACCACAGTTCATATCAGGATAGGTCTGCTTTCATTAGGGAAAAGGAACCCATTTTACAGAGAAAACCTCACAAGCCATGCCAGTGCATGTGGTAGAGAAAAAGAAAGAGGCCTATTTTCAAGTTCAAAACATCATACAAAAGCAAGGTCATGTTTCCAGCAGTTTTGTTGGGGTTGGGTTACATCCAGTTCCAACAATGCTATACAAGGCATATCAGACATTAAAATGATACCTCACTTGATCTTACTCAATAGAAAAGGCAAACCACATAAAACAGGTGCTAGACAGCAATGCAGCCTCCCCATAGTTATCTGGTTTACAAACAGCAAACTCTTTAGCCCTATTATTGTTTCGCTCGTTTGCCACATTCTAGCTCCAAAAGGCACTCTAGTTCTCTAAATTGTTAGCAGCTTTTATAGCCAAAGATAAGTATCCATCACTTTTAATTTTCATCGTTGCATCTGTTTTGTCATTTAGCTGCAGCAGGTTGTATTACAATGATTAATGAGGAAATGGATACAAACATTTTTATTTCAAATAGCAGCTCTCGGACAAGATCTGGAAAACAGAACCAAGCCATATGATTGTAAAAAAAAATTTTTAAAATACACACACACACAAAAACCCTAAACAAGTGGGCATTGTGCTGCTATCTGTGAACACCTCTAGAAATACAAATATCTCTAGCAAGGAAGAAAAAGGTATATTTTCCATATTTGCCTGTGTGATGGTTTGTTTGCATTTTGGGGGGG